>NC_049995.1:17707250-17729796 GCF_000003815.2 Branchiostoma floridae
AACTGTTCGTTAGAAATTCCGGCTCGCGCACCTCGGATTTCTCCTTTATCCAACATAAGTCTGGTTCTTTCGAGCTGCGACAGAAGGCCGTAAGAAGAAAACGAAGCAGTGAGAGAAGACAATTTTATCTAAGATATGACAACGCTCTCCTTATTCCTTCAGCCGTCTCAAAAGCCTAAGAAGAGAACGAAACAGTGAGAGAGAAGGCTGTCGCAATTATACCTAAGATGTTATAACGTTCTCCTTATTCCCTCAGCCGCCCTTGAAGCCTTAAGAAGAGTAGGAGTAGTGAGAGAAGACAATTGAATCTTAGATGTTATAACGATGTCCTCATAATCCTTCAGCCAACCCGGAAGGCTTCAGAAGAGCACGAAGCAGTGAGAGATAACAAAGATGAACCGGATGAGCCCCAACCTCACCAACATGTCCTTTTGTAAGGTGGACACACAGCTATCATTAGCTGGTGTTTTACACCGAATGGCGGTTATACCGGCTATATAGATACAGATACAGAAGCTGGTGTGTTACGCCGAATGGCGGTTATACCGGCTGTATAGATACAGATACAGAAGCTGGTGTGTTACGCTGAAGGGCGGTTATACCAGCTATATAGATACAGATACAGATGTAACTTATGTACGACGCAATAACATCAGTATGATTCTTTCAGCTGCAACAGAAGACCATAAGAAGAGCACGAGGCAGTAAGAGAAGACCAAGATGGACCCGATGAGCCCCAACCTCACCAACACGTCCCTGCTGCCGAACCGGACGGACCGGCCCGAGCTGACCCCGGCTGACGTCACCATGCAGCTGGTGTTCGGCTCGATGATGCTGGTCTTCGGGCTGATCGGAGTCGTCGGGAACGCCGTCGCCTTGTACGCTTTCTGCAGGTCAGTAAACAGCTCTTCTAGATCTAAGGGGAGGGGGGGTGAGGGAAAAGCCGTCGTCTTGTACGCCTTCTGCAGGTCAGTAAAGATAGCCGTCGCCTTGTACGCCTTCTGCAGGTCAGTAAACAGCTCTTCTAGATCTAAGGGGAGGGGGGGTGAGGGAAGAGCCGTCGCCTTGTACGCCTTCTGCAGGTCTGTAAAGAACGCCGTCGGCTTGTACGCCTTCTGCAGGTCAGTAAACAACGCCGTCGGCTTGTACGCCTTCTGTAGATTACTAAAGGAACTCTTCAGCACACAGCCGTTCCAAAAACTGTTTTCAACTCGATAGAGACAGTGCCAATGTTGACGCATAAGATGTTAGTTAAAAAAAGTGAAACCCTTCCCGCGCCAAGGGCAGTGCCCATTTCTGGCGCATAGGGCGGTGCCCATCTCTGTTTCGTTAGCCCTGGGCCACACACAACGCAATCACTACATCAGGGGGCTGGTCCGCTGGTAGTGATGTGTGTTCAACTTCCATACTCTTTCCCGAATGCTGAGTGCTAAGCAGAGAAAGCAGCATGTACCATTTTTATAGTCTTTGGTATGACTCGGCCGGGATCGAACTCACGACCTTCAGAATGCAAGGCGAACACTCTACCCACTAGGCCATTGCACCGGCTACGAATAAGATGTAAAAGAACAAAAATACAGGATCTATTGTTAAGTATACCCCAATCTGTGTTTATTTGTTCAACCTTCTTGGCCATAATATTATCCACTGATAACATTATCCAATTGTATTCGCACATCTTTTGAAATGGCCTAGCAACGGCACAGAAAACGTTTCATGTACTGCGTGACTGCGTTGCTTCCTTTTGCTCATTGAATGTCCAAGCAAGCGACCACTTCCGGACGCTCAACAAACGATCATTACCTATTGTAGAAAGGAGGCAAAAGAATTGATTTCACATCATTAGAATTTTTCTTGTCACGATTGTCAGGCAAGGGCATTCATATCTCGCATCATTAGACCATTTTCTTTGTCACGAATCTTCTAAGTAAAATTCCAAGAAACCATTTCCAAACAATGAACAAATGCGCCGTTCCTACTGCAGAAAGTAGGGCAGGCCATTCACCTTTTTTATTATGAGATCGTTACATAAAGTGTGTCAGTTGTGTTACAAGATCCAACAGTGTGGCAGGGGCATGTGGCAAGTCGTTACCAGAAATGAGAAGGTTGTTATTGAATGTAGAGCTAGCCTCAATGCTCATCAGCAAAAAGAAAGGAAAAAATGAAAAAAAAAAAGAATCTGGCCCGTTACATGAAGTTCTTCAATCGTCTTGCAAGAGCCGGTATTGTGAGAGAGGTAGCTCATTATCTAAAGTGAGTTTTCGATTTCTGTGCCTTTAAGTTTGTGGATACAGCTTGAATAGGATTCTGCTAGCTGCGTGGCTCAGCTGACACGCACGTATACTACTGGAAATGGTTCCAGCCCTTAGGACGGGACGTTAAGCCGTGTTCTACTGTTCATTGCTTACAGATCCATGTAGGGTAATTAAAGGGAATAACAAAATGCTCCCAACCGAAACCTCTGCTTGGAGAATACAAAGATACCAGACACATACTTTTAGTTCTTAATGCGTCAGTGTTACACTCACGATGAAGCAGTGCGCATTAAAAAAAAAGTTAAAGTTTGCCCATGCATCTACAGACGCGCAGGGTGGCGCCCATCTCAACTTCGAAGCCCTTGGGCCACACATGTGCAAGCCACTACAGCAGGGGGCTGGTCCACTGGTAGTGATGTGTGTTTAACTTCCATACTCTTCCTCATTAGTGCTGAGTGCTTAGCAGAGAAAGCAGCATGTACCATTTTTAGAGTCTTTGGTATGACTCGGCCGGGGATCGAACTCACGACCTACCGAATGCAAGGCGAACGCTCTACCCACTAGGCCATTGCACCGGTACGCATTCAGTACTGTTATTTGTCAGCAAATAACATGTCCCTAAAAGCAGACCAATACTTAACTTTAAGCCTCCCGGCGTCGAATAGGTCATTAAGCTAATGCAACCGTCAAGAGAGGACGGCGACCATGGCGGGCATGCACGGACTTGTCGTACACCAAATCATTCTAAAGCCCCGTTTACAATTCATGCGGACGCCGGCCGAATTTGTAGATCGGTCAGAGCTCGGCGAAAATAAACATCCCCCGAGCATCGGCTTTACTTTTTATCAAATAATCTGCACCGTCACAAATTGGACGGGGCTCGGTGTTTCCCTCCGGAAAGTTCAGTCATTGTCTTTCCTGCTTTTTTTGGTGCACAACTGACATCACACGGAGGTTTAAATCCCAACGGACGAGCTGTTAAAAGTCGCCCGAAGCCCGCGTAATCGCCCAAACGCCGGTCATTCTCCGGCCGAAAATGCCATTTGGAGCTCGTTGAAAAGTCGGCCAAGTTGAATTATTGATTTGTAAACGTGGCTTAACCACGAAGAGTATATGAATCAAAACGCTGCTAAGTATCGTATGGTTTCATCATCATATCAGTCCGCGCCAGAACTGCTGCCAGCTCACGGCATTCTCATTCACCTTTAGCGGGTCACAGCTTTTGCAAGTTCATGATCAGGAATATAAACCTGCCATATGCATATAGTGTCATATATTGTAAATATATATTCCCCGGGCACGACCCTCTTGATGGGAAGTTCACCACACCGAATATTCTAGAAGACTGCAAACATTAATGAATGAATGAAAGAAAAATTTATTGTACATTCATGCTCAAACAAGCTAAGTAAGGTCGTAGCGATAAGGCACAATTTCATCTACAGAGACTACTATATATATATGTGCTGGTATGTGCAGATTCATCAATAGTTTGTTATGGTATATTTGTTGCGGAATTAGACTTAGAAATGAGTTTATATACGTCAGTAGAATTACAAGATAAGGAAAAAGAAGATGGCAAAAAAAAAGTAAAAGTAAATGTAAGAAAGCAAGCAACTGATTTTGATATCTTCAAGTAACCAGTCGACAACATCTATATATACCGACTTTGAACCATATTTAGTGACTAAAACCTATTGTTTACTCCTGGCGATTGTTGCCCTACGCGTAAGTTCTGAGAAGTACAAAAACGCTGCTGACTAAAGTCGTAAGTAAACCAGAGTTATGTAACACGGAAGCACGCGTTTCACCCGAGGCTGTTCTCGCCTTTACGTCATGTGACGTTCTGGAGCCCACATGACCAACTTCAGCGTTACCATTTCGTCCACTGATTTTCCAAGACATGTTACGATGCTAAACTTTCTTACAACACGAAGGTGTACAAGGATCAAATTTGAAGTCATTGGTCATTATCTATCCTAAAGAAGGTGACAGTGGTTTTTGAAGATTTGATCCGTGTATACCGTGTATATTGTGTTTGATGAGTGTTTGTATCGTCATTTTATTGTATTATGATTACTACCAAAACAGAAGAGTTTCCATGGTCATTTTATAAAACATCGTTTAATTTAACTTTAATCTGTAAAAACCAACAGAACTCTTCCTTGTAGCAGGTTACTTTAAGACATCAAAGTTAGATGTGTTACGCAGCAAGAGAAGTAGTTGTATAACACCCAAATCTCCCGTGTCATGTTTTACGTGTGATATGGTGTAACCTTCGGCGCCCACGTGTTTAACCTTAAGAACATTTGATATGGTTTCACCCACAAACTACGAGGGCAAATACGGCACTGCACTCAAGATTGGAACTTATTTTGTAATAGCCCTGTCGCATTATCCACTTCGGGCGTATCGATGGAAGATCGGCCATATTTAAGATCGACAAAGGGTTGCGCGTATTTTTCACCTTAAAACGGTCCCTGTCACATATAACTTATAAGCCATACTTTGTACCTTGTACAATTGTTGTGCAATAAAGTTATTATTATAAACGAAGCTCGGGAGATTGCCGCAGAATCGTCGTCCGATCGAATCGCGCCTAATGTGAGGAGGTATAATAACGCCACATACAAAGGACAAACAGAAGGTAGTCTTTAACCTCCCCAATCAAAGTCAGTCATTTGTACACCTGGGTGAAGTGAAGAAGGTCGTGTAAAGTGCCTTTCCAAAGGGTACAACGTCGGGGGCATGGCGACCATCGAACCCGGGACGTCTGAGTTACGAACGAAAAGCATGATATAGAGACACGTAACCCAACACTTTACCAGTTACGCCACATGCGACGCCACGAAACTAGTTGTATAACACGTCAAATCCCACGTGTCATTTGTGATGAGTGATTTGGCATAACCTTCCGCGCCCACGTGTCATTTGTGATGAGTGATTTGGCATTAGAACCTTCCGCGCCCACGTGTGTAACCCTCAACACATTCTGATGTGGTTTCCTCCACAACCTTGGCAGCGAGCGAGCGAGCGATTTTGCAGATGCTCTCTCATCTAGAACCTACGTGGCGTACGAGGCCAACTTTCCTAATTTTCAAAGACATCGTTTCCCAACCTTCAGCGTTAGTTTGTCCTTTTTCCCACTTGTCCAACCTTTCCCAAAGCTTTACCGACCTGAAGTCACAGCTTTCAAGGAAGGCCGTAATGGTGGACATGCCGAGTCGTGAGTAAACAAATGTTATGTAACACCTTTCACCCATGACTGTTGTCGCCTTGGCGCCTTTTGGTGTGGTTTCACTTAGAACCTACGAGGCGTACGAAGCCCGCTTGCCTAATCTTCAAAGACATCGTTCCCCAAACTTGTCGTGTTTGATCTAGAACCTATGTGGCGCACGACACCCACTTGCCTAATTTTCAAAGACATCGTTTCCCACCATTTAGCGTTTGTCTGTCCTTCCGCCCACCTGTCTAACCTTTCCCGAAGCTTTTCTACGTCCCCGTTGACCTGTCATGGGGATTTTCTTAAAGTTCAGTCGGCAGCTGAAAGGAAGTAGTGATGGTAAAACGTAGCGTGCGTAAATGAGCGAAATATTATGCAACGTAACTGTAGCAAATGGGTATAAAAGTGTGCAAATCACGAGAAGAATAGTAGCTTAAAAATGCACATAAAGTGTAAAATATAAAGCAAAACTTGTGAAAGTTAATGTGCCAGAACCATTAAGTAGAGCAAATGAGCAAAAACTTGTGAAAATTAAGCAGAGCAAATTAGCAAAATCGTGTAAGTGAAGTTTAGCGAATGTGCCAAAATGGCACAAAAGGTCTTTTTTTTCTATTTGCTTTGAGACAGACAGGGACAATGTGGCACAGCGCTCAAGTTAGTAACTTATATAACGGTACCACATACACGGTACAGACAGAAGGTAGAAGCGGTCCCATAGCCTCTTGAGGCCGTGAGTAGGTTGCAGAAAGGTTACAAAATAATAATGAGTCCACCTCTACAACTAGTACAAAAACAACCCTACCGAGCTAGGACACCTTACACAATGCTGATTAGTGTTATGTGGGATACCATGGCGACCGAAGTGCGGAGCCCTGTGGTTTTTCCATGACCTTTGTGTAACTTCTGTCAATCATAAGTAGGTTGCAGAAAGTTAAGAAAAGAATACTGAATACGTCTCTCCTCTCCATAATCCTAACGAGGACGCCTTATACAATGTTGATTGTTGTTATATGAGTTTTCACGGCAATCGAAGTGTAGGGTCCGGCGCTTTTTCTATGACCTTTGTGTAACTACTGTCAATCATAAGTACTAAGTAGGTTGCAGAAAGTTAACAAAAGAATACTGAATACGTCTCTCCTCTCCATAATCCTAACGAGAACGCATTATACAATGTTGATTGTTGTTATTTGAGTTTTCACGGCAATCGAAGTGTAGGGTCCGGCGCTTTTTCTATGACCTTTGTGTAACTTCTGTCAATCATAAGTAGGTTGCAGAAAGTTAACAAAAGAATGCTGAATACGTCTCTCCTCTCCACAATATTTCTATGACCTTTGTGTAACTTCTGCCACTAATGGACAAACCTGCCACACTGCACGTCTCAACAGACTAATTCCAGACGAATGAGGTCGCCCGTGGCGTAACTGGTAGAGCGTTTGGCTCGGGATCTAGAGGTTCCGAGTTCGATACCCGCCGTGCCCCCGACGTTGTGCCCCTGGGAAAGGCCCTTTACACGACCTTCCTCACTTCACCCAGGTGTAAAAATGGGTACCTGACTTCGGTCGGGGAGGTAAAATAAAAGACTACCTTTACCTTCTGTCTGTACTGTGTATGTGGCACTGTTGATATAAGGTTCTAACTTGAGTGCAGTGCAGCATTGTCCTCGTCTGTCCAAAAACCAAAAAAAAAAAAAAAAATTGCGACGATTCCTTGATTCTCGACAGTCCAGGAATGTGTATTTTCTTGTTTACATGTAGCTTTGCAATGCAAGGACAAAGTCTCAGTTCAAAATTTCATTGAAACAATAATTTACATCTTCCTATAGTTTGGCTGTTTTGTTGTCTTTTTGGATAAGCAATGTTATAACGTTACACTTTGCCTGGTACTCCCATTACAAATAGCACCGATGCAGGACCCAGTAACGTCGCCAACATGAGGACGTGAATCACCCGCTCTACGTGACAACATTGGGCAAATTATGAACTATTCTAGATTTCTAATCCATCTCAAGTGACCTAGTTAGCGTTAACAGTAATTGCACAAATGCCAAATACGTGGAAAAGAAACGTCTGGAGCTGTTATAGAATCTGCTCTGACAATCTCTGTAAATCCGTACAGTTTACACGATGGTCAAATCATATCAAATATCATTTTTGTCAAGTCCAGATCAAAGAGCTGTGCCGCTCCTCAATTTAAGTGGCAATTACGTCCGTCTGTGTGGCAATATTAACTTTTCCCGTTGCCATGAGGATACAAGCCAGCAGTAATTTGATACCCCATGTCTGACCTTGCGTCATGACGTATGAGTTAAGAGAGAAAGTAGAAAGGTAACATTAGCAAGAAAATACATTTATTTCTTCATTCATATGGCCTGGTGTAACAAACTATAACTCTGTTTACGAGTATTCTGCCTCAAACGCATCTGCCTGGTGACCAGCCCCTCTAGCTTTGCCCTACCACTTGCTACATACTGAAATCAACACCACATGGTGTCTGCTACTTTAACAGTAACCATAGTGACAGCCGTCTGGCTCCGGTCATCGATATTATTCGTCTAAATAAATGGTGTGATCTGTTACATACTTTGTCTGACCCCTGCCTCTTCCCTCATGCCCCCATAGAAAAACGGCCTGCAGGCTGATTTGAGCTTTCATGAATAAGCAAGGGTCCAAACATACAAACAACCAAACAGCCCTGATACGTTATAATGGCGTGTTGATTTAACAGTGCCACCATTTTTACCCCTGCAGTACTCGCAAACTGAGGAGACCCAAAAACTACGTGGTGGCAAACCTGTGTCTGACAGACCTCATCATGTGCATCGTTTACTGTCCTGTTATCGTGATCAGTAGCTTCAGTGGAAGGTGAGTTCTTTTTGTTTGTTTGTTTGTTTGTTTGTTTGTTTGTGTGTCTGACGGACCTCATCATGTGCATCGTCTACTGCCCTGTCATCGTTATCATAGCTTTAGTAACAGTTGGGTGAGGATGTTTTTCATCTGTTTGTGATGATCTTATCAACAAGCGATCTTGTGGATACGTGATCGTGACGTCAGCAGTTAGTCAAACGTGCCAGGAAGTTTAAAATGCCCACCGTATCTGTTCTGTGGTGGCTGGAGTGCCTTGATGTATCATCATCATCATCGTCATCGTCATAATAATCATCATCACCACCACCATCATCATCATCAGTCTGATAGTCCTGATGTATATAGATTCCTTAATATCTCTTACTAAGTAGTCGTATTCAGTGTCCAGTTTCATGACTTTGTCCGGTGAAAAGTGCGGTATGACCCACTGATTCAATGTGGATGTGACTTCAATGAGACTTCCGACGATAGCGAGTTGGGGCTTTTGTGTTCAAGCAAGAAATGTAGCTTTGACCAATTGCTGACGTCACGCATCCACAACATCACGTGTCTGTAGCTCTCCCGAGTTTACGTTCTGTTAAGTTATTTGTCATCAGTATTCATTCAAAGAAGGTGACAGTGGTCGTTGAAAATTTGAACCGTGTTTACCTTTGTGTTGGAAATTTAGCATAGTACTATGATTTAGTAACAACACAGATGAGCTTTCATGATTACCAAAATGCTGTCATATGGTGTCCTCATAAACGCTTAAAACATTATCCATTCTCCCCAGAATCCCGACAGATGGCGCGTGCACGATGGAAGGGTTCGTGGTCGGGATGGCGAGCATCGCGTCGGTTGGCAGCCTGGTCGGTATTGGTGTCTGTATGTGTATCATTCTGTATCTGTATCACTCTGTATCTGTATCTGTATACCCGGTATAACCGCCCTTTAGTGCAACACACTGAGCTTTTGTTTCTGTATCTATATGTCACACACGCTTCTGTATCTGTATCTGTACTTGTATAGCCGGTATAACGGTCCTTTAGTGTAACACACCAGCTTTTGTATCTGTATCTGTACATGTACTTGACATCTGTGTCTGGCCAGTATAACTACAATTCGGCGTAACATACCAGCTTCTGTATCTGTATCTGTATCTGTATCTGTATAATAGTAGCAAGAATAAGCACCCTTCGGCGTAACACACCAGCTTTTGTATCTGTATATGTATAGCCCTTGTAAGCACACCCCCCCCCCCCCCAACGACCATTAAATGTTCATCATTCTTAGTCTGGATATGTTTCTTCTGCCCTCAGGTCGCCATAGCCGTGGAGCGGTTCTTCAGCATCACCCGGCCGATGAAATCTCTCACCATACTCACCAAGCGGACTTTCCTAGGCGGAGTCGCTGTCGTGTGGCTCTACTCCCTCATTCTTGTCATACCACCGCTGCTCGGCTGGGGGCGCTACGTGCGGGAGGAGACCAAGCTGAGCTGTTCCTTCGACTACCTGTCGACGGACGACGCGAACAGATCTTACGTCATCTGGCTCGTGATTGTCGCGTTCGGATTGCCTCTTCTCGTGATCGCGTATTGCTACATCAGCGTCTTCATCACCGTTAAAAAGTGCACGAAGAAGAGAAAACTCATGTCTCCCCACAAGAAGTCCAGATCCGAAGTCAAGACTGCGGTAAACGCGTTCATCATGACCACAGCGTTCTGCCTGTGTTGGTGTCCGTATGCTGTGGTGGCGACGATGGGAATCAGCGGTTCCTCTGTCCAAGGCACGGTGGTCTTCGGAGCTGCTCTACTCGCCAAGCTGTCCGTACTCATCAACCCAGTTGCTTACGTGTTCTCCATTCCGAGTTTCCGCAAGGCGCTGTTCGGACACAGGAAGAGAGGATACGGCACGTCCGATGGGCTGGCGAACGATTCCTCGTCAGAGAAAAGACGGGGGAAGAAGCATGAATCCGATGCCAACAGCGCGACCGAGTATCTCAGACTGACTGTGTTTTACTCGATGTACAGCCGAACGGGGCAGCTGAGTCCATGGGCATCCAAGCGGCTGGCAGGGAAGACCAAGTCCATGCTGGATCTGACTACGGAATATGGACGGTTGGAAAGGACTGCGCACAAGGAGAGCTGGGTGTGATGGACAGGGTTACGACAAAAAAAAATACTCGAGCCAATTGATTTGAGTTTACAAACGGTCAGATGAGCCTAGCGGCTTCAAAGCGAATGGCAGGGAAGACCAAGTCCATGCTGGATCTGACTACGGAATATGGACGGCTGGAAAGGACTGCGCACAAAGAGAGCTGGGTGTGATGGACAGGGTTACGACAAAAAAAAATCAGTCACTCGAGCCAATGGATATGACCTTAACAAACGGTCAGACGATCCTAGCGGCATCAAAGTGAATGGCAGTGAAGACTAAGTCAATGGTGGACCTCACTACAGAATACGGACGATTAAAAACGACTTCGCACGAGGAGAGCTCGGCGTGTTGGACTGATTCTTAAGTAACGACAAAAATCCGTCAACTGGGCATAATTTTGGAAACGGTTAGACGTTTCTGGTAGTATCCGCTACCTTTTATTAGTGACACTGAACAGATATGTTGAATATCAGGTTTTATGATTTATCTATTCATAAATCGATATTTATCTATCTACTTATTTATTGAGAATGCAGACGATTCTCCTGCATGAAAAGTGTGATTTAGCGATAGTGGTAAATGCTAGGTAAATATGATTTTGGAAACGGCCAGGTGTTTCAGGTTGCATCTACTACCTGATTATCATGATCAGGTTTTATGAGCTAAATAAGAATTTATTTATCCATCTATCTATTCATAAATCGATATTTATCTATCTATTTATCTATTGAGAAAACAGACAATTCAATACATGGCAAACTCAGACAGCTTCGCTGATATTGGGTGCAACCACATATACGTAAAGGGGGTGAAAACGAATTTTAGAAGAGAATTTTGAGTCACGGCTAACGCCTTTTCGTCGTATGTTATTACCTGGGTTTCTGACCTTCATTGAAAATTATGTCAGAAGTTTTATTTTGTGTCAGTCAAGTCTACCTGTGTGTCACTTTGTTACATTTTTGTATTGTAATTGCCGTTTATATATAATTTATATATCATTTCGTAGTAACGGCTGAGTCTTTATACACATTGATACGCAAATTCCACCCTTTAGTTAATATATTCTATTCTTGATCCACAGTTTGACATCCATTATTATTACACTATTTCTAGACAGACACTACCGTTGAATTGAACAAAACATGTACCATGTAACAGGAAATCAAACTATACTTTATTTTCTAGCTCGTGTAATGTAAAAGCGTCACAAAAGTGTCATTGAACGGAACTAGTCAAAAGTACAATAGAAGCCAGTTAATTGCACAACGGGTAATCGCACACTTCTGTTCATTGCACGAAATCCTAAAATCCCCCCGTGGTGCAGTCCAGCTTAATAAATTCGCTTTGATGCATCATTCGGATAATTGCACGAAATGCACTGGGAAATGGGGTGTGCAATTAAACGGCTTCTACTGTACCGTCTAGAGAGGAAGGCGGTAGACAATTGCAAATATGGGAGGATGATATCAGAGAGTGGACATGAATGACACTAAGAAACTAAGTGAAACACTAAGAAATACAGAAAACCGAGAAGGGTGGAGAAAAGGATGGTTTCCGGATCTTCTGTGTCCTAATGGTAAAATAGTTGGAGTGAAGGATAGATGAGAATGCAAAATAATATTCTATTACATTATATTATATCATATTAATGTAAAATAATATTATATCACATTGTACAGTCAAACCTGTATTAGGGGCCACCTCTACACCTGTCCATAGTGGCCACTTTTTGTCGGTCCCTTGGGTATTTTATCTACAAGTTGCCACCTCTATACAGAGGCCACCTGTCTATAGTGGCCAAATTTGTCCGGTCCCTTGAGTGGCCGCTATAGACAGGTTTGACTGTATTATATCATATTATAAAGTATATTTATATATTTGTATATGTATATGATATATGGTGACTGAGATTATTTCTGTTCTGCTTTTATGATGTATCCTGGAACTGAAAATAAATATATGTTTTTTAAGTATGTCTGCTGTCATTTATGTTTATTTTTTAAAGACATGTGAGATCCCCGTTACTTTCAGAGGGTGTTTATCACAGAGTACTTCATACAACTTTCTCACGCGGCGGCCACGATAGATCAAAAACGAGGTCAATGCGGCAAGCAAAGAAAACTAATCTTTAAAATCAGCTTCCAATTAGTTTTCCCCCAAACCCCACAAATTGTCACAATTCAAGACGAAACAATGAATATCATGACTAGTTAGTGGTGCGTACCTAAACTCAATTTCAGGTTCAGGTCCGGATTCAGGTCCAGCAGTTCAGGTTCAGGTCTGGACTTATACGTCCGGACCTGAACCCATCATTGCATATTATGTGCATTTGTTTTAGGGGGAGGGGGGATGGTGCATATAAAATTGCATGTTAGTATGAATTGAAATGCAATGTGAAAAATACATGAAAATAATATACAGCCAGTGTAAACACGAAATGTTTTTGTTGTCTTTTTCCAGTGCAAATTTCACTGTCTATGGAAGGTTTTAGATGGTTTAGAACAAAATAAGGGAATGTAAGTGACAGATTGCTTTTTGCAAGTCCGGACTTGGCTCCGGACATTTAGGTTTTTTTTTTACTTAGACCTAAACATTTTTAGGTCCAATTCCAAGTCCGGGCTTTAGGTACGCACCACTATGACTAGTGTTACTCACCAAAAGATGTAGCAATTTAGAGTAGCGTAGACTGATCCCATAGACCCTTAACAGATGCAAAACAAAAACGTAATTATGCAAATATTTGATGAACATCCAGCCAATATTCTCTAATTGGTTAATTTCCTACCTGCCATGCTATAATTGGTTGAACTGATAATCCTGATG
Organism: Branchiostoma floridae; assembly: GCF_000003815.2. NCBI lineage: Eukaryota > Metazoa > Chordata > Leptocardii > Amphioxiformes > Branchiostomatidae > Branchiostoma > Branchiostoma floridae. The sequence goes on from NC_049995.1 coordinate 17,720,551, forward strand.
GACAGTTTGCCACATTGACCCTGTTTTTGATCTAGTATTGCGTAAGAAAGTGTGTATCAGTGCGGTATACACCTTTCTCACGCGGCGGCCATGATAGATCGAAGAAGAGGTCAATGAGGCAAACAGACAAAACTTATTTCTAAAATCAGGTCCCATTTAGTTTTCCCCCAAACCACACAAATTTTCATGATATAAGATAGAATAATAAATATTACAAGAAGTGTTATGCACCGAAAGATGTAGCAATTTAGAGTAGCGTAGACTGATCCCATAGACCCTTAACAGATGCAAAACAAAAACGTAATTATGCAAATATTTGATGAACATGCAACCAATATTCTCTAATTGGTAGATTGGCTAATTGCCAGGCTATCATTGGTTGAACTGATAATCCTGATGGACAGTCTTTTGTTTGCCACATTGACCTCGTTTTCGATCTACTATTGCGTAAGAAAGTGTGTATCAGTGCGGTATTGGCATGACTTGTGAAAACAAAATTCTAAGCTGGTGCAGGTGCAATTCCAGTTCATACCGCTATGTGGTGCTGATGAGACGTTAATTTTGTAAGGAAGACATGAATGATCAAAGAAGATGTGTTGAGTATTTTTGATTAAATTTCGGCCACGACAAAATGCTCAAGTGCCTCATTTTATGTCTATGGCTAACCATTTTATGTTAGAGGCAATTGACCAACAGCTTTGCTTGGAAATAGAATTCAAATACTCTCATCACTTAAAGCAGTATGTGCATGTTACTTCCGAACCATTTTGGCCCCGGTAAGATAATATGTGCCAATGGTCCTCCTGCAGAGCTCTTAAAATCTAACAAACAAACAAACAAACAAACAAACAAACGAACAAACAAATAAGCAAACAAGCAACATTAGAACCATAGCATAAACTACACACGTTTCCAGATGTCTTTATTTAAATTTCACAGAGTTGCCACCATTACAATAATAAAATTAAAATTAAACAATTAAAATACAAAATTTTTCAAATACATACGGTTCGGTGAGACATTTAACACTTTATAAGCGGCATCACTGAGTTAGAATAGCAATTGGCGCTATTCATACTAATGGATAAAAGTATGTTCGTCCGTCATTTCCAATAATACCCCCCTCACATTAGGCGCGATTCGATCGGACGACGAGTCTGCGAACTTTAATTTACGAGGAGGCATGACCCTGCTGGCGACGAAGAAATGGCAGAGTTCCCCCCTTTCCGTCAGGGTCATGCCTCCTCGTAATTTAGAGCTCGCAGATTCGTCGTCCGATCGAATCGCGCCTAATGTGAGGGGGGTATAAGGACAACCAGCACATAACCATACACGCACGACAAATATAGACAATGGATATCATTTGACAGGATAACGTTATATCGAATACACAATGTCTACAGAGGGGTATACATAAAAGAATTACTTTTTTGTGATTTCTTCAACTATTTAGGACAAGGTCGGCACATGAGCTTACAAGGAAATGGCAATAGAATTACGAACGTCATCTCTTTTATTTATATTTCAATTATTGAACAAGTCTATGTATAAGTAAATGTGACATATTGTGCGAATTAATCTATAACACGGCAAAATATACCATCTGCATCAGTTATAACTATATATTATACTATGTCGATGATACTGACATGATACGAAATGACGATGATACGAAACGAAACTCAAACATTTCTGATACCTTACCTGGGAAAAGCATGCATAAAACCTTACTCACAAACACCTGCCCAAACAAATACCAATTAATGGTTCACAATTATATTTCGCAATCATGTTTGACAATCGAATCCGTCTACGTACGTTCGCAAGGACCAACGCAACGCAGACCTGGACCTCAATGAAGAAGGAAGTAGAGGTTGTATCTGAAATTATCAAATGGATTATACAGGTACGGTGAAAAAAGTGCATTATCACGCAACTACGTGCTGACGACATGCCAAACTACATACAAATGCGGCAAAGGGAACATAGAGATACAGATGCGAACACTCATCACATCTGTCAACTACAATACTCTGTTGTCGGAGGTTACCCTACGTCACAGAGTTACAAGTATTTACTGCCATTGAAAGCTACATTTCCTCCACAAAACGGTTCCCAGACCAATCTAGCTTCCAATCCATTACTTGATAAAATTTAGTTACCTGCTCTTGGAGTAAACGTTATACTGTAGCTTCCACTTTCACTTTATTCATTTAACCAGGAACATGTGCCCTAATAGTTACCTGTACTTAGAATTAACTCTATAGCTTCCAATCTGTTACTTAAGCTGCGTCAAGCTTGCGTCACTGTGTTCGTTCACTTCGTCACTGTACATGTTTTGTAATTTTCTCCGATTTTTTTATAATTTAGATATTACGTACTGCGTAAAAGTGTTACTTAGAAGACAACAAAATACACAAAAAGTAAGAAGATTCGTTGAGTATATCATCCGAACCCCGCAGTGATGTAAGCTTGACGCAAGTGCAGTGAGAGTGCACCTTTAAGCTAAGGGCACAACCCATTGTACGTTTTTGGGGGAGGCCCCGTCCGCCACGTTTTTCTGAAAACGTTCAGGCTGTACAGGGCAGGCGCGCCGTCCGTACTGGCACGTACGGGGGGCGAATCCGCAGCACGATGACAGACAAAAGTTTACCTGCACGTAAAGTTCTACGGCGTGTTTGCGTGCTCCAAAATCATTCGGATTCCGTACGAGTTCAAACGGAGACGGAACTTTATTAATACCTCATGCGGATCCAAAAAGATTGCCCACGTTTTGGTACGTAGACAGCACGCAGTTGCACGTACGGCGGGTTGTGCCCTTAGCTTAAGTTACCGCACTCACACCCAGGTTTCTCGATGATGCAGCCCAAACTCCCCCACGATGTCGGTGAGAGACGGGCTTCTCCCCGCCAGCCGTTCCGTGGCAGCCCGGCTGAGCAGGCACGACTCGCGCGATGCGGAGTACGGTACAGCCAATTCTATGGATTCTATGTTACTGTTCACGATGCTGCTCCGATATCCGTCAAGCGACTTAAACTCCCGTTTTCTTGCCATCAGTGGGCTCTTCACCAAACCCTCAAATGTAAACGCGGTCTGATATTTTGTCCGATCGTTTGAGGAGGAGAAAAGCGCTTTACGGAAACTTGGGATGGACAGAACGTAAGCGACTGGGTTGAAGAGCACGCACAGCTTGGCGAGGAGGGCGGCTATGAAGACGGCGTGGCTGTGAACAGTGAAACCTGATACCCCCATGGTCGCCACCACAGCGTAGGGACACCAACACAGGCAGAATGACGTAGTGATGACGAAAGCGTTTACTGCTGCTTTGACCTCTGACCTTGAATCTGACTTTGCCCAGAGGGACATCTGTTTTCTTTCCTTCGTGCACTTCCGGACGGCGGCAAAGGAACGGATGTAGCAATAGGCAATCACGGCGAACGGGAGTCCGAACGCACCAATCACAAGGAAGATCACATGTGCTCTGGTGGCGTCATCTGTGGACATGTAGTCGAAGGTGCAGCTGATCTTCGACTCCTCGCTCACGAAGCGTCCCCAGCCGACCAGCGGAGGGAATACAAGAAGAAAGGCGTATTCCCAGACGGCCGAGACGGCCCCGAGAAGAGCACGGTGCGTCAGAATGGACAGGGATTTGATTGGGTTGGGTATGGTTGAGGTATCGCTTCCAAGCGATGCCGGCGAGGCTGCAGATGCTGACGATACTGCCGAGTCCCACCACAAAACCCTCCACGATACAGCTTTCGTTGTTTGGCAAGCTGGCAATAAACGATTATGAAAAGGTAAGGTAAAGGTTTTACATAGCCTTTTTGAGACTGCAAACTTCACCTGGAACACGGTATTAAAATTTGAAAACTTTTACCTCCCCGACCAAAGTCAGGTACCAATTTTTTTTTTCTTTTGACTGTAAGCTGACAAGAAATGATCAGGAAAAGGTAAGGTAAAGAAGTGAAAGAGGCCATTTACATCAGAGTCCACAATCCTTCGCTCAACCGAGACGGGGGCCGTTACCTACTTCCAAGTACCTTGACCCTTTGCTGACGTCACACTTCCAGTCAGGATGTGTGACATAGGCTTTTGGTCATTTTCAAGTTCATAAGGATCAGAGTACTTATCAAAAGCTCGTAAGCGCTTAATTTTGTGTACGGATGTAAAGTTTGTAATGTTCATTGCGGTCAGAGATGAACTTACATTCAGGTATGGTAAAGGTTTCACATAGCCTTTTTGAGACTGCAAATTGTGCCTGGGGCACGATATTGGAAGGTGGAGCCAAACCTTCTCCTTCCACTAGCTTTTACCTTCCCAGCCGAAGTAATGTACCCATATTTAATGTTTTGCCAAAAGAGAAAACATATTGTTTTTGCGGGTGTGTTCTTCCTCCAAGCAGAAAAAGTTTACGGAAAATGCTGGGTTGTGAACCAGGTTTGGCTACCTGGACTGTCTCTTTCTTCCTTGTGAGTATTTGAGATTGTAGCATGTCAAATGTTATTTCCTCTTTGTGCACGCGCTATCTCACCTTTCAGCTAGGACAAATATCGTGTGTTTACTCAAAATAGCCGAAATCTCGCGTGTATAACCAAATGTCCATGCGTTCAATGGTGACAGGCTAGCCTCGTTATGGTGCAATGACCTAGGAACATCCAAAATGGCCACCGTAACTGTTTAAATCATTGGCAATTGCTTGTGCACTTTGCTATGAGTTTTGAGGCGTAGAACAAGTTCACTTTGGTGTCCTTATCCATGCCAATCCCAATAGGCGACATACTGTCACTACACGGAAATTGGGATTTATCAATAACGGTAAATTCCAGGTAAGTCTGGTACAATTTGACAAAAAGCAAACATTACCGGGCATACCTGACATTTACCGCTGTTGGTAAATACCACATTTGCATAAAGCATATTGGAAAGTGCATAAAGCATATTAGAAAGTGCAATGCTTACCCATGACTGAGACTCCTAGTGACGATGATAGGGCAGTACACCAGGCAAATCACCATATCCGTCAGACACAGGTTCGCGATCAGGTAGTTTTTGGGTCGTCGCAGACTTCGGGATCTGTGTGCGGAGATAGAGAAGATCTATAGAGTTAGAAGCTGCTTTTTACTTTGTGGCAAATGTCAAGCCTGAGTGCTGTCCTCTTTATACCCCTATCACATTGTTCTTCCTCCTTATGCAATCAATCAATCGTTCGGTACATTATTTTTCGATCTTCGGGCGTATCGATGAAAGATCGGCCATATTTAAAATCGACAGATGGTTGCGCGTATTTTTGGTTTTTCGTAAGATTTTTGTTAACGAGCACAAGATTGGGATAAGCAAGGGAATAGAACCTGGGCCATGGATTCCGTTCTGTTTACCCCTGCCTGCCACATCGACATAGATTTACAACTTGCGATTATGATTGACGCTCGATAGTGTAACATATTCTTAGTTAGTTTGCTGATTGTTTCTCTAATTTAGTAGTATGTTATTTTTTGTATACTACAGAGCACGTCTGGAAAGCATTGTGTTAAGCACTGTACGAAAAAAAAGAAAGAAATAGACACATATATATGCCATTACACTAAACTTCAATGTAGCCAACAAGGTACATTATTCTAGTAGTAAGACTGAATTAGATGTACGCAGAATGCTAATAAGGCCCATGATAAGGGGATGATGATATTCTAATGAGGGCGTAACAGGGGCCAACTTAGACTTGCCTTATTTCATTAAAGATAGTTCGATTCAGTGTCACACACAATATTTTTGCAGAGGTATGATTAACATGATAGATAGCAAATGTTAAGATAGATAATTGCCCCTTGGGACCTTTACCACGTTAGTGACAGTTTAGGCTTCATGCTTCCCAGCGTGAAATGGAATAACCTAATAACGGGTTGGTGCTGCTACCATGGTAACACGAAGAAACGGACATATCATCTGGATCCAAAGCTTCCTTAGAGGATTTGCCTAATTCATGTTTTCTTTTGTTGCCATGGCGTCATATAGAATCTTTCGTTTTGCGTAGAAGGGGGTTGATTATGAAGAATAAATTAATGTTCTCGTTTGATGTGACTCGTGTTTTATGATATCCAATCTTACCAGAGACCGACTTTGATCTTACTTTGTGTCGGACATTTTTTTCAAACGAAAAAAATTGTTGCCATGGCATCCAAGTTTCATTTTGCGCAGAAAAGATTATTATGATAATTAATTGAATCGTTTGATGTGGATACTCATGTTTATGATATTCAATCTTACCAAAGACCGTCTTTGATCTTACTTTGTGACGGACATTTTTTTCAAACGAAACAAATTGTTGCCATGGCATCCACGTTTCATTTTGCACAGAAAAGATTAATTATGATTATGATTAATGGAATCGGTTGATGTGGATACTCACGTTTATGATATTCAATATTACCACGGACCGTCCTTGATCTTACTTTGTGACGGATACTTGTTTTCAAAAGATATGATCGCCGCAGTGTATTGAAATAATAGCTTCAATCCACGATAAGAGAAGAACCACGGAAGTTGAATGTAGTGGGCTTCCTCGAAGTGTAAAATTTGATTTGGGCATGGTTTTCTAAATATGGCTTTCAGAAACCCGTTGCCATGGCAACACAAACATTATAGAATTGTTGCCAACTAAAGTCCAGGAAAATTAACAAAGTTTGGTGTCTGTAACGTAAGCCGGTTAGGTGTTATGCGACATGAAAGTTACCGCGGCCTTTCAACCGCCTCCTGTCCGAATAGGGTTATATATGGCTTTGAGATATTCACTAAGAATCGACCACTTTTCACTTTGATTATTCCGCCCTATTTTTCATGTAGCATGAGTAGTCTACTGGTCTTTTTATTTCTAAATTTTGGTTTACGTAGAAATATGAAATACTTATGTTGTAAATTAGGATGATCCAGGACTTAGGTGTTGTCAAATAAGGGGAAAATGTAAAGCTAATACTGTTTGTAGCGTTAAGCAGTTCGGGGGGGATGAACCTAATTGTGGTTATTGCCATTGTATACAAATGATTCTAATCATTTGTAATTACTTGTGTATCGCTTTACCGCATTTAAGAGTAAGGAAATAGAATGATAGTTATTAAGTAAAACGTATAATGATAACCATTTGAAATATAATATTTACAATTGTCACCAAACAATACAAGCTGTATTCTACAATTATTCACCATTTATGTACCGTTTAGCAAACGGGTTACTACGTCGACACAACTCAAATTTTAGATCAAACATTTTTAAAGACATCTTTGAGTACAAAGAAGCACCGGGACGCAGCTAATTATGAAGAGGATCGTATTTACAAAGACGCTTCTGGCTTTTGACTCCGTAGCCACTTCAGCCTTCCCCAACTGCCATCCTCTGGACTTTCTTATTAGAATAAAGGAGATTCATTCTTTTATCTCACCTTGATTCTGAGAGTTTTAGAACACAAATCAGCTCCCATAATCATGATAATGACAACACAGAGGTCTTCGAGAACAAAGCTATACCCAGACATTGTTCAGACATGAAGTAGGGCTCATTTACAAATAAGATTTTGGACTTTGATTTCAAAACCATCTGATTCTCACCACCTCCCATGGCTAATTCAAATCCACAATATTCAATATTTTATCCCTTGATGATGCTAAGACCACAGACATCTTCCAGAGGGTTGATCTCTGATGCCCAGCTATTACAAAATCAGCTTCTACTTTTCGCTTAAGGCTCTTTACTTCGAAGCCATATTAGCTCCCTTACACATAATGTTGGGAACAAGGACATACTGTAAATGCAGAAATGTTCGCGGTGGATTAATGTTCGCGTTTTTCGCGGTGGCCACTTTACCACGAATTTAAAACCACCGCGAACATTTTTTCATGGTAGTAAGAGACTTCAGTGCATGGTGCTACCGCGAAATTAAAACCACCACCAAAAGTCCTTTTTCCTGCTACCGCGAAGTTAAATCCCCGCGAACATTTCTGCATTTACAGTATTCCAGACATACCAAAACACATATGGAGCAGATCCCATTTAATATCTATAGATATGGTTCAGGCTTGTGACGTCTAAGCAAAGGCCAATCTAAATCCAGGATTTTCACTCTTTCATCTCGTAATGATGCTGAAAACACGGGCATCTTCCGGAGGGAAAAACTTTCAACACATAGCCGTATGCAGAGCAAATATCGCCTTAACCGTTACTGCCACCGTAAATGGCTAACTAGTACCCATCTTTTACATATTTAGCATCCCAGTACTCCACTGTGAAAAGTGTTCTACTTTTCACTTCAGGCTTTTTACTGAAGCCACCTAGCATCATCTATGATAAAGTCTTGCATGGCCTTTAATACATAGTCAGAATCCCCGGGGATCCATTGTGAAAGGTGTTCTTTGCACTCCGATCACAAATTAGCTCTCACGCCAATAATGTCGAGAACACTGACATCAACGAGAGCAAAGACATTACTCAGACGTAGCCAATTATATAGCAGGTCCCATTAATAAACTTTAAACGGTTCAGGCTCTTGATTTCGAATCTGCATTAGCTACCACCACCTGCCACCACATGGAGAATACAATTAAAATGAAATAAAAGACTTTTATTCATTTATCTATTTTAATACTGAGAACACAGGCATCTCCCAGAATGAAGAACTCGCTACACCAAGCCATATGCAGAGCACAAATCGCCCGTATGTACCTACTGCAACCGTAAATGTCCAGCTATTACCCATCGCTTACATAGTCAGCATCCCCAGAAACCCAGTGTGAAAAGTACTCTATTTTTCGCTGCAGGCTTTTTACTTCGAAGCAACCTCGCATCATTTCTTATTTAGTCAGAATCCCGGCAATCCATTATGAAAAGTGTTCTACCTTTCGCTTCAGGGTTTCCACCTCTAAGACAAATTAGCTCCCATACCCAAGATAATGAGAGCACAGAGATCTTCGAGAACTATGAACCACCGAGACTCAGCCAATTATGGAGCAGAGCCATTAAGATTCAATAGATATGGTTCAGGCTTTTGACCGCGGAACCACTAAAGCTCTCAGCCCTGCGATCCTAATGACCAATTTAAATCCAGGATATTCTTTCTTTTGTGTCTTCATGACGTTAGGAATACAGGCATCTTCCAGACGAAAGAATACCCCTCTCCCCAAAAATAGCAGGTATAGGCCATATACAGTGCATATCCCATTTTGCAAACTCAAAACTTTGTTGCTTTGATTACTTTTGCGGTTA
>NC_049995.1:17730962-17736581 GCF_000003815.2 Branchiostoma floridae
CCCCCCCCCCTAGATGGAGAGTTCCTATTTAACTAACCTACAGACAGAAGGAGTTTAAGGCGATGGAGTTGTTAACTGACCTGCAGAAGGCGTACAAGGCGACGGCGTTCACTTCACCCCCCCCCCCCCCACCAAACATGAAGATGAGTTCCTAACTAACCTGCAGAAGGCGTACAAGGCGACGGCGTTCCCGACGACTCCGATCAGCCCGAAGACCAGCATCATCGAGCCGAACACCAGCTGCATGGTGACGTCAGCCGGGGTCAGCTCGGGCCGGTCCGTCCGGTTCGGCAGCAGGGACGTGTTGGTGAGGTTGGGGCTCATCGGGTCCATCTTGGTCTTCTCTTACTGCCTCGTTCTCTTCTTAAGGCTGCCGGCTGAAGGAAAAAGAAAAGTGTCATAACATTTTAGAGACAATTGTCTTCTCTCACTGCTTCATGCTTATCTTAAGATTTCGAGGGAGGCTGAAGGAATAAGAAGGGCGTTCTAACATCTTACGTGCAACTGTCTTTCTTCTCTCATTGATTCCTTCCCTTCTTAAGGCTTCCTGGACGGCTGAAGGAATAAGGAGAACGTTATAAAATCTTAGAATGCAATTGTCTTCACTCACTAATCTGTTTTCTTCTTAAGAAATCTAGAGCGGTTGAAGAAATAAGGAGAGAATTATTACATCTTAGATACAGGTGTCTTCACTCACGACGTCTTTCTCTTCTTAAGGTATCCTGGTGAAGGAATGACGTTCCAACATCCACAGGTACATTCACATGCATGCACACCGCATGGCATAGTCCATCGTGTTGAAACATGAACACAGTTCCACTTCCAGTGTGCTGGATCATTCATTCACATGGAAGCTGTTAATCCGCACCTTTGCCCTCTCACACAGGGTAGCCCCCATCTCGAGGCTTTCTGTTACAGAGGAAGGAATCACACTATGCTATTACAAGCTACGCACATTTACATTATAGTACCGTTCATCTGCAGAATTTGGCACCATCTTAGCCCTTTCACGCAACGTAGCCCCTATCTCGAGGCTTTTGTTACTGATGGAAGATGCTATTACACGGTACGCATATTATTAAACATAGTACTGTTTATATGCAGTGTAATGTTCCACCTTTCCCTTCTCACACTACGTAGTCCACATCTTAAGGCTTTCTGTCACTGATGGAAGATGTTATTACACGGTACGCATATTAACATAGTACTGTTTATATGCAGAGTAATTCTCTACCTTTCCCCTCTCACACTACGTAGTCCACATCTTAAGGCTTTCTGTCACTGATGGAAGATGTTATTACGCGCAAAGCTCATTAACATGGTATTGTTAATCTGCAGAGTAATGCTCCACCTCTGGCCCTCGCACGCTATGAAGGCCTTATTAGGCTATCTTAGAATCAGACTTATACACGCCATGTATTCGTTCCCATTTAAAGCTGTCTGAATAAACACAGCCGTAGTGTCCGTAATAAGAAAAGAAGACCAAGAGAAAACAGCAGGAGAGTGTCATAAACGCAGGATGGAGTAAATAACCGTCATTACATACTACGGACATTTGCATAAAAGCTGCTTATTTGCATACGTAATTTTCCACCATAGGGCGAGAGGAAGGAAAAGCGCGCACGACCTGTACCATCGCACACTCTGTAGGAACTACTTAGTGCCCTTCCATGGTGTCTGAAACGATAAGGTCAATTGCAATAAACGCCTATCTGGTACGTGCATATCGTGGTTATCTGCATAAGGTCATTTTTAATATTTGTCCCGCCGTGCTCGGTGCCTGCTAGTCTCAATTCGCAGAATTTCGAAGCGGTGATGTTTATTTTTTGGAGAACGCTGATGCACTGAATGTCAACCTCAACAAAGGTTTCTATATCGGGGAAGGGGGTTGGCCGGGAGGAAGAAAGCACGAATCAGCTTTAAAAAAACCCCAAAAAACAAAAAAAAAAACAGCATCGCTATGAAATTCTACAAAGGAGGTTAGGTGCTTTCTGTGACAGTAAGAAATAAAAAGAATAAGGCTAGTGTAGAAACATTTTATAATATGGCTGCGTATTTGCATAATTTTGTATGATGATACCGTAGTCTTCTTTCCAGCGTTTTTTCTGAGTGAAGGAGGAATTTTTAAGTTTGCTTAGATATTGTTTTTTATCGGACTTTTTTGTCAGCCATGACCATTCAAGCCAGGACCGCACAAAAGTCTGTGAGACTAGCTAATATGCTGTTGACTGTTTTCCGATTTTTTTTGGTATCATTTTAATCTGGACTCAGGAAGAGTAGTTATGTATCACTATTGGAGATGAAAATAAACCAAACCAAACCAAACATAAAGAGACGAAGGGATAATTCAATGATGAAACGAAATCCCCAATTAGCATCCTACCTATTAATTAGGTTAATCTGGACTCTCTAATCGTGATCCTAGATAATACCGCAGAGGATACCATGGTCTATCATCAGGCAGAAGCGGATTTGACAGGAAGTGCGTCAAACAGTTGGCTGGGCATTAAAATTAAATCACAAACAGCCACACCAATTTGCCCACTAATTTTCTGTATACATGAAACCATCATCACATCCCTAATCGCCCCGAGGGACGCTATGTTTACCGCAGATGGAGCGTGAAACCAACGTTTTAGATGAAACCAAATTAAATGGGTTCTCCGATTAAGAGCAAAAAAACATGTCAGTTAATGTCAATGCAAGCGTTTGACAATCTGGTACGAGGAAATGTTCGGATTGAATGTTTCCATCTAACACCCCTGCCACATTATCCACGATCTTCGGGCGTATCGATGGAAGATCGGACATATTTAAGATCGACGGAGGGTTGCGCGTATTTTTCACCTGAAAACCGTCCCTGTCACATGTAAGCCATACTTTGTACCTTGTACAATTGTTGTGCAATAAAGTTATTATTATAAGCAGGGCTCGAGCGATTACCGCAGACTCGTCGTCCGATGGATTTTTGCCAAATGTGACAGGGGTATAATGACGTTTTGTTTACCGCAAATGGAGCATGAAACCAACGTTTTAGATGAAACCACATTAAATATGCCGCATTCTCCGATTAAGAGCAAAATGATATTCTAAATGTGTCATACTGTCCGTTAATGTCAATGCAAGCGTATGGCAATCTGGTAGGAGGAAAGGGTCGGATTAAAAGTTAACGTTTCCATCTTACACTCCTGTCACATTATCCACGATCTTCGGGCGTATCGATGGAAGGTCGGCCATATTTAAGATCGACAGAGGGTTGCGCGTATTTTTCACCTGAGAACCGCCCCTGTCACATGTAAGCCATACTTTGTACCTTGTACAATTGTCGTGCAATAAAGTTATTATTATAAGCAGGGCTCGAGCGATTACCGCAGAATCGTCGTCCGATCGATTTTCGCCAAATGTGACAGGGGTACAATGACGTTTTGTTTACCGCAAATGGAGCACGAAACCAACGTTTTAGATAAAACCACATGCCGCATTCTCCGATTAAGAGCAAAATAATATTCTAAATGTGTCATCCTGTCAGTTAATGCCAATACAAGCGAATGGCAACCTGGTACGAGGAAAGGTTCGGATTGAATGTTTCCATCTTAGGACGCGGTCACATAGGTCGTGCGATCGTCGTAAGATCGTCGTACGATCGCGAACTTCGGGCATTTTAGAGGACCTCGATCTAGCAGGCCTGGACCTGATCCTCTGGACCTGTATCAGATTCAGTTCTATTCAGTTGGCCTGGCATGTGATATATTCAATATTTACACGAAAAGCAGCAAGAGTTACATCATTCTAAGAGGACTTAGCTAAAATATAAGTTCACATATAATTTTAAAAGCACAGAATATAGAGTGACGACAGTAGGTAAAATGTAGCGTATTCCAGAATCTCTTACTCTCGCTCTTACACACCGCAAAACCTTTGACTAGTTTAACAGTTATATTAAATCATTGGGGCTCTAAAAGTCTGTACATTGGATAAAAGAATACAACCTGTACCTGGATGTTCTCTACCGGTACCCACCCCTAGTGAGTACCATTTACCTGCTCTCTAGTCTGGCAAAGCTACCAGTTCGCACAGTGGCGCCTAGACTTCGCAGAAGAACTGCACAGAGACCTGGACAAAGAGACTAACTTGAGCGCAGTGCTACATTCTCATCGTCTGTCCATAAAAGGCAAATATCTGTATCTGTATCTATATAGCAGTTATAACCGCCGTTCGGCGTAACACACCAGCTTCGCAGGCACGCGGCGCGGCAGCAGCTGGTTATATTACACCGAACGATCCGTCACACCTAACCTTTGCACATCTACCTGCAAGCGTTCTTTAAAACCACCCAGAGAAGATGCCCCTACTGCACTTGGTGATAACAAATTCCACTCTACGATAGTTCTGGGAAAGTACGAATTTTTGAACACATCAAACCTAGGTTGGTAACTCTGGTATTTGAAGGCATGTACCAAATAGAGTCCTTTACCTGTGCTCCAGCCTGACACCTGTACCAGCTCGCACACCTGTAGTGTCCCGGCCCCCAGACTGCGCGAAAGACCTGGACACAGGGACTGTGCGTCACTCAGGTGACGCGCCGACTACGGGGTTCTAGTAAGAACACATCTTATAATACCACGCCGAGGATCGTTGCGTAAGATTCACACTGGATGTTCCATTTTACAATTGCAAGAGGGGGGCTTTCTTTATAAACCTTCTTATTTCATATGTTCTTATTTTTAAAACTACTGATGTAATCTTTACTACATGTACAAAGAGATAACGAAACAACGGAGTTAAGAAAAGTACCTTTTAACCAGAAAAAAAGCAAAAGTAAAAAAAAGACCAATCCTTGCGGTCTATGGACTATGTGCGACCCTCACATTCAATACATTGTACGTCCCTGACATTAAAAAAAATATTATACGTCACTGACATATACCAAATTCCTTGTCCCTAGCAATGGGTTATGAGGGTAAGTGGATGGATGAATGGAGGCACGGATTCCCACTGACCACTGTCTATCAGTATACTTGCACGAATATTAGTTAGCAATTGGCACAGCGAACTCAATGCATTTGGAATGACAGGTTCTAAATTAAAGCAAACCCATGACCAAAGGCTAGTTATCATGCAGTTGGGAGTGACTTCTAGGAATTGAAAATTGAATACCGGACGCGTTATGCAATTTTCCAAGTAAGGCGCTGTATTTACGCACAGGTATGATTCAATTTGCTTCAACGAGTCGGTAAAATGCATTAACGACATTCGAACCCTGCCATGTCACCAATCGTGTGCCCTTGGGAAAGGCACTTTACACGACTTTGCTCATTTCAATCAGGTGGTGCCTATAGTATCAGTTATACCCCTGTCGCATTTGGAGAAAATCGATCGGACGACGATTCTGCGGCAATCGCCCGAGCCTCGCTTATAATAATAACTTTATTGTGCGACAATTGCACAAGGTACAAAGTATTGCTTACATGTGACAGTGACGTTTTTCAGGTGAAAAATAGGCGCATCCCTCTGTCCATCTTAAATATGGCCGACTTTCCATCGATACGTCCGAAGATCGTGGATAATGTGACAGAGGTATAATACCCCCCTCGCATTAGGCGAAAATCGATCGGACGA
>NC_049995.1:17736681-17757498 GCF_000003815.2 Branchiostoma floridae
GAAGAGCCACACCACTTATCGATTATACCCTGTTTACGTGTCATAACGACCATCGTCTTGACCGTGGACACTAATGAAAGAAGAAGATTCGAGAATCCTTGGACTGTTGGACAGCCATGAGATTTTTGAATGTCCGAACTCGAGCTCCTTGCTATAATATGTTCAACCCTGAAGTCAAGGATATTCAAGTTTTGCATATGTATGAGTGAAAATCAGTCCTTCGGTGATGTACTTTTCTTTGAGACCTTGACATCCAATTATGTGTCCAAATAAAGTCCAGTTAAATACTTAGTGCGTCAAGCTTGTTTGAACATTTCGTTATTCGTGAGAATCGAGTTCGTCGGTAATATCCTTTGATTTGGGACCTTGGCACCCACATACTCACATATGTTAGGCCACAGCAAGTAAATTTTATGGATGATTTTCGCTTGATTTCAGAAAAAAAACCTTTTCGGGTATGGTCAGATAGACCAAAATGGGCAAGTGTGTTGTTTTGTAGCCTAAATACTTGTAGAAGTGACATTACGGGTAGCCATTACTATTGTATAGTTGCAGAAGTGAAACTTGTTGGATAGTTGTAAAAGTGCTACAAATATGGAAGCCATGAATGACGTTGCCAACTTGGCACGTGATACCAGTGTACCACACTAGTATCACCTTTACCACACCAGTTCACTTCTTTAATACAGAACTGAATTCCTTGTTTTTTGTGATGCCACGTTTTGTCACTTTTTCACTCATTATAGCGTAGCATGTCATCCATAAAATTTACTTGCTGTGGGCTTATTCGTGCGACAGGCTTGTTAAAACATTTGTTTTTCGTGAGAGGCTCAAATTACCTGCAAGACGTTTGCTATTGAGTTCAGGAGGACAGAGAAAATATCCATGTAACGAAGATACAGATTATATAAAAAAAATCGTCACCAATCTATAAACATCTACAATTGCACATGCATGGTGCAAGATGCAATTTTTATTCACTTTGACAGACAAGACAGACGTAGTGGTGGCGTACTCAAGTAATCTACTTATATCCACTGTACATATATATCACAACCACTATACATAATATATAATAATGTCTTTTTTTTGGAACTTCATGCCAATGAGGCTAATTGCAAGTGAAAAAAGACTAGATACATGTAATGAATGAATGTGGTCTAAATACATATATCAGGCCACCATTATACATATATAAACATAACCAGACAAAACATACAACAAACAAGATGCAAATTATTATAGTGAAAGCTGGTATATGGTTCGCGTCCGTTCATTTGTGGTTATCAGTGTTCTTCTTCTTCTTCTTTCGTGTATGCCTCTACCACATCACTACAACTGCTGTTATCAATGTTACCTGGAATATTTTTCCATGCTGATTCCATCAACATCATCTTAGTATATGATTGGACGAGGGGCTTTCAAAAAGTAATACCACTGGTTTTATTTTCATCGAATTTTCAATTTTCATCGAATGAGTGGAAATTTAGCATCAAGGTAAAGTATATCCTCTTGACCTTGAGATATCTCAATTTGTTGTTCAGGTTTTTATAAGTGACTGAGTGGAGTTCAAGATGACCATGCCCTTGTTATCCGGTAAGAATAACTTAGAGGCTCGATTAACTATTATTTCATTATTTGAATTAAAAATGTCCCTGACTCACTTGTAGCTATTGTAAGAAACTGAAACAGCACATGTAGCAAGTTTTCAACGCCTCTAGTACAATACAGTACGCAGGCGAGTAGCGCTGAGGTGGGCGTTGACTTTACGTTTAACGGTCTGTAAGTCTCTCATGTTCACAATGTCAGCCTTGCGGGAGGCATTTCCATAGCTTAACTGCAGCAAAGATAAATGTTCTTTTGTGGTAAGAGGAGGCTGACTTGACAGGTTCTAGGGCCGCACTGTGTTGGGAACAGTTTGAACCCTATTTAGCATAATCTATTCATATTTGATTATGAAAGATATTGTAAATAACATAAGATTTCGTCTATGTTAAGATGTAGCAGTAATATAGCATATAAACGTTGAAAATACATTGTTAGAACCGGAATGAGCGATTTTCGTTTAAACTGCCTGTCAACAAAAGGTTGCCATGTCAACACGAAAAAATGGATAAATTTCCAAACTTAAAGAAGAGTTGGGAGGCCAGAGTTGGGGCTGTGCGTATATCTGGCGGTAGACTCTTTCAGATGTTTGGACTCCGATAGGCTTTAGATCTTCTGAAAGTCTCTCCCCTAGGTTGCGAGACAACCGTCTGATTATGTTACTTTTGTGGCGATTTACTTTGATAATGATGGAAGTCATATTAGCCTCTATGGAAATCATTTTAGCTACCGCCGACGAATTTTGCTGAAAGAGGAAGCACTCAAAATCGTTTTCAAACTGGAATAAACCTTCCGCTTTATGTAGAACCTGCTTTGAAGTTTAACCAGGCACGTAATGATATCCGGTAAGAAGTGCGGAAGAAAGATTGTCGGTAAGTATGGTCTGGCACGTATAACAGGGTTTGTAAAGATGGTATCTCACTGCACTTGGGGCACAGGCGCGGCACTGCGGGGTTCGTTCACTGCGGCACTGTTGTGTTATTATAACAGATGAATAGAATATTGTTTATAATTGTTCATTGTCAATTGTATATCTACTATGTTTATACCATGTACTTGCAATTAGCCCTCGGGCACGAACTTGCAAATAAACTTCACTGCTATAAAAAAAAACAGTGCTATTCCATACTTGTTCACACTCTTAAATACTGATTTAGAATCTGTGACAATAACGTTAAATAACGTTAGCCTTGGTGGGTATCGACCTTTGATAAGTATGTTATGTTGTATATACTAACTAAAGGTTGTTATTTTAAGACTAAAACTAACTTAATTCAGCGAGTTTTACAGCAAGGTATAACAGGCTGCAATGTTGTTTTAGTATGTCCGTGTATGTATGTATATGTATATGTATATGTATATGTATATGTATATGTATATGTATATGTATATGTATAAATAAACCATGAGTACTATCCATATGATGAATTTTTGCTGTTTTTTTATAATTTAGATATTGTGTAATACGTAAACAAAATACACAAAGCTTTGAAAAACTCGTTCTTAATCTCTAAAGTTCGTTGAGTAATATGTAATCTTTCGAACCCCGCAGTGCCGCACCGGTGCCCTAAGTGCAGCGGGATACCACATTGGACCGTTTAAAAAACACAATATCTAAATTATAATAAAAAAACAGCAAAAATTCATCATATGGATAGTATTCATGGTTTATTTATACACATACATATACATATACACATACATATACATATACACATACATATACATATACACATACATATACATAAACATATACATATACATATACATATACATATACATATACATATACATATACATATACACATACATATACATATACATATACATATACATATACATATACATACATACAGGTGTCATACCACACATACAGATAATCTTTCTTACACCCTGCCGGATATCATAAGCTGTCTGGTTAAGGCTTCAAATCAGATTATAAAGCAAACCGGTTAGTTTCAGTTTTTTGATTGCTTCCCCTTGAAGCAAAATTCGTCGGCGGAAGCTAAAATCATTTCCATAATCATCAAAGTCAATCGTAAACTGTAACTGTAATTGACATGACTGGTTACTGTAATCGTTGAAATTGATATCCTGTGTTTTGAAGCTACAGTGATTATATAGATACCCACTGTCAATTATGGAAAAATAGTCATGGCGAGAATGACATAAGATATTTCTGATTTTATCAAAACAAACATTATGTTTTGTGTTTGGCATCGTTATTGGTTGTATTTCAAATAGAATGACCATAGTCTGCAGAATAAAGAAATAATGATTTGCAATACAGTTTTAAAAGAATTAATTCAAAATTAGTGCTAGAAATCTACAATCTTTTTCACACCTTACCGACCGAAAACATCTTCTTGCTTTAGTCATCCAAACCATTTAGCTACAAAAGTCTTGAACAATTCATCTCTTACTGCATATCGAAAAGAAGCAAACCCCCAAAACTGTTAAGGTAGAATAGTGAGCTGCTAAGTTTCTTTTAATTTACACATTTCATTTCGTCTTTGCTAATCTTTTACTATTTATTACATACATTTGCAATTATTCATTTCTTCTAACAATTTATCATCCAAATTGTTTTAAATGCATTCATGTTAGGTTACTACACGAATACCTATGTTCCTTTGTCATGTACATTAATATAGCTATAAGAAGCAAGTTTTTCTAATGATCCAATAATAAGTTCTGTTCTAATACTTTTATTTCTACAAAAATATTGATATCGATGTATTAATCTATTTCACTGATTGGATTTTAATAGCTTTAATCTTCTAGAAAATAATGGCTGCTACTTTGGCTAATACAAGTGTTGACTCTGGTGTAGGTGCATTGCAGGTTGAGATCGCTGCGTGGCGCTAATAGTACAGCGTTGAACCATTCAGGGAGGCCCTAAAAGAAAGTTGGCATCATAATCATCAATATAATTATTCATTATCATTATCTGTATGTTAGTGTATGTTTTTTTATCTGTTTATGTATTTGTACATACTGTATGTTTTTTTCTTTATCTGTATGAGCCCTGGAAGATGATCTCAATCTGAGCTAAAGGGTATCAGTTTCAGTTTAGTTTCAGTTTATTTATTTATCCAGGAAAATACATCGCCTTCTGGCGTTTTTCAATACCTCCTGGTGGGCCGGGCGACCCCAACATAAATTAACACAAAATCACAACAACTGAATCAAAATTGAAATCAAAGGTCAAACTTAAATAACTAAACGTCAGGTGTCAACTATTTACAATACAAATAACTCAAGATAACTTAATATAATAATGGCAATAATAATAACAATAATAACACATTCAGGCAGTGGATCAACTTAAAATCAAAGTAACGAAATCAATAAATCTCAATAAATCAATTATTGGTATCGGTATCTCAATAAACCAATTATTCATCATTTTTAAATCAAAACCTATATCACTAGAGTGAGCACATCCGAACTCAATACCTCCAGGTTCTGAGTCACCCTGACCACTTGAGCGATTGTGCCACTTAACTTTTATACCTGAACTTAACCTAGGCATCCCTAACAACAGCCATGTGTTTATTTACAATTGAGTCGACTGAGGGATATAATGTAAAATGCTTTTACCATGGGCACAACGTCTGTTTCTGTCAAATATTCAAAGTCGTCACCTCCAGGTTCTGAGTTACCCTGACTAAAAAAATCCACTTATTGCTTAACTTTTATACCTGAACTCTAAGAACCTATCCAAGCACGTAACAAATGACAAAGAAACTACACGTGACAGCCAAACTTCGCATAATCTTCCCACTCAGTCCGGGACATTACCTCTGTCCACGTTATCAATAATAAAAGAGGCACTTAAATACGATATAACGAAAGAGTTTCAAGTTCTTAAAGCATTGTAAGACTGCTTGAACACATAACTGACTATGTCACCGTTGCTACGATGGGAGCCTCTGTGTCTGCTTCAGTGAAGAAGAGAATGCTGCAAAGCTAAGCGTTCAAGGGGAAATTTGGAGTGCAGCTAAATCCTATATAATAGCATATAGATTACCTTTATTAACGCCTGTTTCCGTTTGTTCCTTTTCAGTTTTTAACTTCCTCAAGCTGCAACTAGGAAGAAACAAAAAGATTTGAATAAGTGAATCTCTATCCTACCAGCTTGGCCCGGAGTACCTGTCCGAATATCCACCTACATTCAAATGTATTTTCTTATGTTCTATGATTTTGTTATATGGTGTTACTTAACATTACTTTTGTTATATGCTTTGCTTGTCTGTATTTGTTTCAATGTTCTTTTGTGCTCTCAGTTTGTTTCTGATGACGGCACGAAAATAAGCATGTTGAGCTTGAGTGTGCCGCCATCATGTTATGTATTTATCTGTTGCAATAAAAATTTAAAAAAAAACTAGGAAGAGTGCTCTTCTTCAGTGTTCAAAACCTGCCCTTGTCTATAGAACAAGATGTTCAAACACAATCTCTACATCTTCCGGACGTGACATCCATCGCTGCAGTGCGAAATAGAAGCGATCAGTATTGGCCTGAGGAAGGTGACAGACGGTCTTACAAACCCATATATAGTGTTGGTAATATAAAAAATATACATAAATAAATGAAAATAAACCCATATATAGTGTCGTGGGACCGCGTAGCGCAGTGGGACCGTGTTCGCCCCGTGACCGAGAGGTTGCGGGTTCGAATCCGCCTGCCGTGTTACCGATCTTGTGCCCTTGGGAAAGGCACTTTACACGGCTTTCCTCACTATACTCAGGTGAAAATGAGTACCTAGCTTCGGCTCACGGTGATTTACATCATTCACCCGGACGGGAGACCTGACGCATATGAAAGGGTATGTCACCCCGTAAGGGGCGGTATAACCCCGTCGTGTGTAAACATGTGTGAACATGTGTGATCACATCGACCGATGATGTATGTTCGTCTGTATCTCTGTGGATCTGCCACTACCAGCCCAAAGCTGCCTAGGCAGATCCGTGTAATGAGTTGTATCATTGGCAAATACAGGTGTTAGTTGTGAATAAAGAACCAGTGATTTTCTGTATAGCGATTAAACAATGTGCGGACAAAAGAGACATGTTTGAACTAGTAGCTGATGGTGCAAACGAGAATTATGGCGTTGCTAAAAAGATGCAAAGTCGAAATAAAACTGTCAGCACGGTTTACACCTTTGACGTCACATCTAATGACCAACAGCTCTAAATCACGCGCTTTCTCGCGAGGTTACGGGAGGGCAGCATCCTCACATTTGCGGAACACAGAATCTGGCAAACTGTCTGGGTTACTTGCACATGTACTTTCTATTTCCACAGTCTTGCAAATAATGCCAAAGAAATTTATCTCAATTTAGTACAATTGCTTTTAAATGGATCTTCTTTTCTGTCCTCTGCAGACAACTTCAAAATATTAATGTTTGTGCAGACTTTTTTGATAGATACCAATCGCTTCAATAATGACTAAACATCATCCTACCAGTCTTAAGGGACTTAGTTAATCATCATATTCTCAGTTTATATATTTGAATCTTCATTTGTTGTTTTTGCTTCAGTGCTTTGCCTACTTGTTATTTTGTTATCTTGTTTTGTTATCTTGTATTTATCTATCCATGTATTTGTATTCTTTTGCGGTGGCGGCATGAATATAAGTCACGACTTGAGTGTGCCGTCACCATGTCTTGTAAATATATGTTGCAACAATAAAAAAAAATTATCTCAATAAAAAACCCACTGAATCGCAACATTCGGCAAAAGAAGAATTGCTTTTGTAGCCGGGTTTGATGGGGTAACTCAGGACGCAGCAAGTGTTGAAACCATTTTTTACCTTATTGATAGCACCCTTGTCCACTCCATAGTACAAGTTCGTGCATTAATACTCTAAAGTATGGGAAGCTTTTAGAGGAAAATCGCTCCTGTGTTAGCCGGTATCACAGCTTAACCGCTGAGATCCTCGGGAATTTGCCTCAAACCAGGTGACTGAGTGAGAAGACAATGACTGTTGTCAGGAAAAACCGTCTGACGAGACTGTCTCGGTATATTATTGACATAAGGCAGACTTTGTAATCCAACTCCCGTCTCACATAGCTGACGCCCTGACCATCTATAGACCATGGTTCGGAGTTATTCGTGAAGCACTATGTGTGCATGTGCCATGGCATCTACCAAAAGATTTCTGTGATTATGATTATGTTTTGATATCTGGTATGTTATCTGATTTGTATAATAGTTACCGATTATGTTCCTGCCGTTCTTCCTGTGTTATATTATCCTATGTTCACTTATAATTTATTTTGTATGTGTCTTATAAGCCGTTCTAACGCATGACACGTTAATAAAATTCATTCATTCATTCATTCATTCATTCATTCATTCATTCATTCATTCATTCATTCATTCATTCATTCATTCATTCATTCATTCATTCATTCATTCATTCATTCATTCATTCATTCATTCATTCATTCATTCATTCATACACTTTCAGCCGTGCAACTGTCTAGTTGTAAACTTTTAGCTTGTCATGCACAAGTGCTAGCTTTACCTGTATTTAATGTACAACTATTTTATTCTACTTAATATATGTTCAGGTTGTACTGTATATGTATTGTGTATGTTTGTGGTCACTATAGCAGCCTGGTGCCTGGTCGTTCGTTCGTTCGTTCGTCCCATAGCCTTTTATCAGCCGTAGGGGCAGCACAACATGTTGTGCTGTATCAATAGGCATTTTAGTCCCCTGGCGGCGCCTATCTCCTCTCCGGGGCATGGTGAATGATGTAAATCACCGTATGGCTGATACGACACGAAGGTTCGCCAGGCCTCCGCCCGGGTGATTTGTAGTGAATCACCAACTCCAGACAGAATGGTTTGCTCCATCCACACCGCACCATCGCACGTGTGGGGGTTCTTTAACGTGCATGGGGTATGGCTCTCCCCATACACGGGACCTCCATTTAACGTCCTATCCGAGGGACGACTCATTTTTCACTTGAGTAAAGTGAGGAAAGTCGTGTAAAGTGCCTTTCCCAAGGGCACAAGATCGGTGGCACGGTAGGCGGATTCGAACCCGCAACCTCTCGGTGCAAATCCGAACATGCTACCGCTGCGCCACGCGGTCACCACGCCTGCTGCCTGGTGTCCACAATTATTGTACTTTTCACAACCTGAATAACGTTGTTCGCGAGCAGGGGCATCTGTGGTTGGGAGAAAAAAAGTGTCTATAAATCGTGGTCTGAGGCATTTGATTATAAATTTTGACAAATCAGTGTTGGGAAAGTCATGTTTGTCTTGGTTGATATCAGAAGAGCAAACTGTAGCTAGAATAGGACGGATTCTGGGTTACTCCCACGGAACTTGGTTGGGGAGTGGTCAGGAGTAAAGCTCTTTCTCACTCACTCATCCTCGCCGCATATCAGACTTCGCTGAGGCGGGCCGTCATCGCTCTCCAAGTCTTCCTGTCTGAAGCTGCTCTCTGCACTCCCTCCCAAGTGCATCCCATCTCTGCCAGGTCACGCTCTACTGTTCGCCTCCACGTCATGGCTTGCCCTCCCCTCTTTCTCCTTCCGGCTGGACACCAGCTCAGCACTACTCTGGGGAGTCGCTGTCTTGGCATTCTCACAACATGCCCCAGCCACCGTAACCTTGCTTTCTGGATAAGTGTGGAGAGTCTAGGTTGCCCAGTACGATTTCTGACAGTGTTGTTACTGATGTGCTGTTGCCATCTGATCCTTATGATGGGTTCTGAATGTGCGACAAAGGCTTAAGGACGAAGGACTTTTGAATATCAGATCAAATTATTACCGGATGCTGCCCTTCTTGGGTAAGGTGTTCAATCATCGTCTGAAAATGATTGCATTATTGTTTTGTAACCAAATTATCATTTGCTGCGTCAAGAAAGTTTCTGGGAAGCACCGGTATAAAAACTTTGCATTTTGATGATTGGTGTTGAACATTCACTCGCGCATACTTTAATTTTTAATTAGTTATTATAAACTTTGGTTTTCAATATTACAACTTAATATGCAATCAAAATTACGGGTACGGTTTGCAACAAGCTAACTTCGCTGACATGTAACCTGGCTATATTTGTCCAATTTATATTACTAGTATTTTTCCGGCGATCTGAGGAGCCTGATAGAGGCTAGGACCTTTATACACCTTTCTCACGCGGCGGCCATGATTGATCTAAAACGAGTTCAATGTGGCAAACAAAAGGCTGTCCATCATAATTAGCAGTTCAACCAATGATAGCCTGCCAATTAGGAAAGCGACCAATAAGTGAATGGCTGCAAATTCGTTAGAACTTTGCATTATTATGTTTTTATTTTGCATATCTAAAGGGACTATGGGGTCAGTCTACACCACTCTAAATTGCTATATTTTTCGGTGCATAACACTTCTTGTAATATTTATTATTCTATCTTATATCATGAAAATTTGTGTGGTTTGGGGGAAAACTAAATGGGACCTGATTTTAGAAATAAGTTTTGTCTGTTTGCCTCATTGACCTCTTCTTCGATCTATCATGGCCGCCGCGTGAGAAAGGTGTATAGGCCAGTATGCAGGATATGCAATGCTAATTTACTACTGATGCAATCTAACGCAAAAGCAACATCCTAGAGTGCTTATTAAGGTACAGAAACACCATGGTATCGCGGTTCAAAAGATCAAAAGTATTTTTTCTTCGGAATATGCAGCGTCTGGCAGTATGAAGTTCATAATGTGCATGAATAAGTACAGAACGTAGTGTGCTTAAAATATATTCATAAGGTAGAAAAAAATCGATACCTCTTCAGAGAGAGCTGGATTTTTCGGACCTTTTCTGCGCATGAGTCAGAGTGGTGTTCAGAGCGCCTGAACCGCAGAGGATCACCGTTATCTAGGCCGAGACTTCAGCATATGGAATTCAGCATTCATATTTCACAGAAAAGAGTATTTTTCCCGGACAAAAGATTGGATTATTCACGAAAGAACCTTCAACGATTGCAAGAAGAGTCAGCTTCTTCGTCAGACGAATTCTGTGGTCAGAAAGAAAACTAAAAGAGCAACGGAGGTACGCGGAGAGCAGAATGCGGTGGAGAAATTGAAGAAAGGCAGATTACAGCTGCAGAGCATTTCAAGATCATTACTGCAAAAGAACACAGTGGAGTAACTCTAAAATCGAGGCTGCCTCAGGACGAGTACACACGCTGTTCAAAGATCACAAGTCCTGATAGCGATTGCGTCAGAGTTCTACACCAAAGTACCAACATCAAGAGAAGAGCATTATTCGCAAAAGTGAGCGCCGTCCATTGAGGTGTGCGTCATTGAAATGTAAAGGCAGGACTACCACCCCGACTCTCCCTATGGTGATATTGTAATGTAATTAGTACACAGAAAGCAGACAAGCAAGACGCTGAGGCCAGACGGTTCGCTCCAGTCGCACCTGAACTGTTGATGGTTGTGGTTTTGATTGGACGAAGAGGCCGTGAAGCGTTCCATAAAACAAACGAAAGAACACTCCAACAGACAGAGATCATGGCTACTGTAAACGGTTCTTCTTAAATTGACCGAAGCAAGGCTTGGGACGTTACAATTGTTTATTCAAAGCGGTTGGAAAATCCTGCAGCCAGGCGCTTTAATTGGCTGAAAAGGGGTGTGGAGCGTTGCAAAAGCCAAAGGTAGGGCACTCAAACGGACAGAGTCCGTGGCTACTGGAAACAGTTGTTCTTTGACGCAAGGCGTAGGGCGTTACAATTTGTCCTTCAAAGCGGTTGGAAAATCCTGCGTCGAGGCGTTTAATTGGTTAAACGGGACGTGGATCTTTGAATAAACCTAACGACAGAACACTCCAACCATGACTACTGGAACCCGATGTGAGTAGGGAGTTGCAATTGTTCATTCCTGCCGGCTGGAGAAGCCTACAGCTTTGAATACACCATGGAAGCCGGAACTCTACAATCTCTTGGCGTGCGACACGCGGGAACGTTTCTTCTCTTCAGTTATCTGATGTGGGGGACTCATGAAACTGCCGAGGCGACGGTACGAAGAATACGGATAGGTAAGATATGTCTTCTTGTAACGTTAACTCTCGTGATGCTACTCTAGAATGTTGATTTGTGATAGTAAATTACATCTCGTAACGTTTCTACTCTACAATACTTTTTTTCATTTGTGGTGAAGCGAATGTTAAGGTCTTACGCTATGTTTTGTAATAAAAAATATAGCGGGTTGCGGAAAATACGGATAAATAAATACGTCATTTTCTAACGTTAACTCTCGTGATGCTGCTCTACAATGTTGGTTTGTGTTGGTAAATCGCATTGTGTAACACGAGATTTTCGTTTCTACTGTAAATTACATTTCCATTTCGACATTTGTGGTGGGGCTCCTGCGCTATTTGTTGTGATAATTTTTCGGAAAGGGAATCGGTCGAAAGGCATTGCAAGTTTGTGAGACAGAATCTGCATTTCCGAAAGATTTATGGTTGATAGTTAATTTCCAAGCAGATTCATGCATACCTTTTGTACTGTCCTTAACTATCTATTGAAAATATAACGGCATGTTAACATAAGGCACCAAAATGCTGTACAGCAAGACATGACCAAAGTCTCACTGCCTTTCATTGTCTGCTTACTCACTTGGTTAATTTTAGCTCTCGCTCGAACCAAATCATAAAGCTTCTTCCGCAGTACTTTGTTCTCAATGGCCCTTTGTAGCTCTTAAATAGTATATTGCAGGTTTGCGTTAGATTGTCTAAGTAGGTGATTCTTGATCTTAACCTTTGTCTTTTTCAGCTATAGCAGTTAACCTGGAATCCAGTCTCTCGCTGGCTCGGCCTACCGTACTTAGTGCAGGCTCTCTACGGGGCCACTGTGGGTCTGAGCCGCCGGGATACTCGGCCTCACCCGGTAGAATTTTCACGCGGTTTGACTTTGCCCAGGGGGGGAGGGGGGGGAGGGTAATTGCTGGCCGGATAATTAACCCCCTGGGCTAAAGTCTAACCGCGTGAAAATACTACCGGGTGTGGCCGATTACCCCGGCGGCTGGGAGCTTCCCTGGCCCCGTAGAGAGCCTGCACTAACGACGGTATAAGGCCGAGCCAGCGAGAGACTGGAATCCAGGTTACTATAGCAGTAGGCTCTCAGAGCACAAGATGGGATGCAGAGATTTCAGGGTGTGTAATACAGTGAATGGCTTTCAGTTTCATTCTGTGCGTGAATGCCTAAAAGCTCTGTTAGCCGTGCAGTCATTACAAAACAGCCTTCCGCATCATTGGATCTTCATCATTATTACTGCTGCAATTTGGTCAAACGCCTTGCATGTGCACTTACTTTAGCTTTTTGCCATAACAATAACAGAAATCGCAAGTGTAATGTTACGCTTACAGCTTTACTCGCTGTAAGAAATCACACATTTCCCTCTCAGTGCTTCAAACGAAACGTTAAAGGTCAGCGGATTTAGTGCAGAAATAATTGAACAAAATTGTTCCTACAACGTACCTTACTTTACCGTAGAACATAGGTCCTCCTTTACCTATTACAACTTCACTTGCTTTACTTGGAAATCACACGTTACCCTCTCAGTGGTATTCGACGTCTTCAAATGAAACGTTTAAGGCCACCGGATTTAGCGCAGAAATAATTGAGCAAAATTGACTCTTTGCTCCTACAACCTACCCTTTACCCTAGAACTAGGCCCTCCTTTGCCCATTGTACTTACGAGTCTCTGCAAATATATATGTCTGTTTGCTTGAAACGATGATTCTCAGCTTAGTGGTTATAAGCTAAATTGGCATCTTTTGGCAAGTACATATATACCTCTCCCTCGCGCAGAAACTTTAAGATAAACACCCAGAAAAGCAATCCCATTAAATGCGAAGAAAGATGAGGGAGGGAGAATAAGGTCAAGCTTTATATAGCAAGGAGAAATGGATTTCTGTGGAATCTTCTGTGAGTTCAACTGACACGAAAGCTTTAGGTTCCAAAACGATTTAACGGTGTCTGCGAAGCGTTTTGTTTGGGGTTGTCTCATATTTGCAGCCAGGCACTGGACTGTGAGAAAACAACTTGAAAATTGGAATTCAGCAACAAGGGCAGTAAGTTTGACTGTTGAAGTCTTGTGTTAAAAGCCTCCAACTGCATAAGTGTAACATTGACCAATCGTCACATTGGCATCACGTGACTTAACAGACCGTCCAACTGACCGACAAGTGAAAGGTCATTTGGACATGATGAAGACTTCAGGCCGGTCAGCACAAAACGGAAAGGCGATTTGATGATAACATCTGTCCAGCATTATTACCAAATCCCAGTCATATTGGAAACATTATTAGTTAAACTACGTGAAAGCGAAGGCATTGTAACCAGTTGGTATGTTAGCTTGTTTATGCGGGAGGTGGAAGCGGTGTAATAGGTCACTTGGAGAATTGGAAGAATGGTTTTGATCGGTTCCGATGTTTTCTTTTTAATTGAGAGCCAGGTAGAATCTATGACTAGTAGAATGCAGTATTTTCAAATGTCCGATCGTTGGGAATACCTTTTCAGATCCTGTCAAAACGATGCTAAAACTATTTAATCTTAAAATTTCACATAGCGTTTTTAAAGTGAATGAGTTGTGGGATAAAGGAGAAATTCTTTGTACACAACCAGTGGGTACTTACATAGCTTAATCGAAGTATTCTAAATCTTCGATTAAGCTATTATAAGTACCCACTGGTTGTGTACAAAGAATTTCTACTTTATCCTATATTCTACCAACCTGATGAAACTATTTTCGGATGAATGAGTTGTGTTTAAGTTGATTTAAGATGTTTTCAAGGTTTGACATGGCATAACTGACAGCATCATGTAAAATGTACTCCTAATCCATCTGGCAGCAGCAGACAGGTCCTTAGAGAATAACATCTGTAGCAAGTTAATCAGAATGGAGTGAACAATTAATGAAGCATGTCACACACGCAGCTCATTAGGTGACTGGAACGTACTTCGTACATTTATCGAGCGAATTCTTAATGCACTGTCTTCAGCTACGCTCATGCATACTACATGTTTTACATTTCGTCCCATGAACTCGCCTCGGACGCCGTTTTCCTTCCAATGAAGATACTGAAAAGGAAGATTTAACCCTATCTAGACCAGGCTTTTTTGGGATTCCTGGGACCAGGGGGCTCTTTTGACCCCCCCCCTTCGTAATTTCAAAACGGCTTGGGTTACGATCACCAAATTTGGAGGGGATGATGAACTAGTGAAGTTTAATATTTTCTGTATTTTTGGTATCGTTATGACGTAATATGACGTAATTATGACGTCATAATGTCATATTTTGGGCTAAAATCGTCAAAACATGAAATTTCCGCTATACTTAAATGAATTGAACAAAATGCTGACTATAAAGCTTATCTTATTAGTGTCTTCTAAGTCTGCTAAGTCTTTTGTTGCCAATGACGACGACACTGACGTCTATATGACGTCAGAAAATGACGTAATTTGTCCGCCATCTTGGATCGACAAGCTTGAATTTTCTAAAATACGGCTTTTCCACATATAACCCCAAAACCCAATAGAAATGGACTAAAATGATCAAGTGATTGTGTTTTATAAGAAAATAAAAGATTTTGACGGTATTTGAGCAAAAATTACATGTATTTATCGTTGAAAATGACATTGTCCGCCATCTTGGATTTTGACCCATTGCGTCATCAAATTAGCATAAATTATGAATATTTGATTTGAAATGTGAGTTTAAATTACACAGGATGTTCATGATATAGATAAACAAGTTTGATGTAGCAATAAAACCATGAAATCCCATAATTCAAACTGAAATTAGTAAATTTGGGAAAATATGCCTGTCAGAAACCCGTTGCCATGGCAACACGAAAAATTACAAACTAATTTTTTTTCACAGAATTGTTGCTAACAATATTTTAGGAAAAGTCACCAAGATTCGTAGTTCTAGCACACGTCGTTCGCCAGTTATATGACGTCAAAGTTGGCGCAGGCACTTTTAGCCCCCCCCCGGTCTAGATAGGGTTAAGAAGTATCTTACGGCCAATCGTTTATGTCATATCCGATGATGTACAGAAAGTTACCGTAACGGGGGTAACGCTTGTTCACCTTTATCCGAGGGTAACCTATATTCGTTGTTTGTAAGAAAAAATGTATTTAGGGATATGAAGTCAACGGACGGTGGTTTCAAATCGGAACATTTTGAAATTATGGCAAATTTGAACCCACAGTCCACAGATTTAATACTCTAAATGTGCTGTTTTTAAAGACAACGGATAAAGGTCACCCCACGGATAAATGTTAACTAGCGTTATATGCAATGAAGTAGGGCAATAGTTAAAAAACGTTCAAGATATAATCACGAAGCAATTGGTTGACTGGTACCATTGTCGTTCAGCTGACGATACGGCAACAAGTTGATATATTGGTTCAGTTCAGTTCAGTTCATCCTCTTTTTGGAGGTGACACATGTGTCTCCACTCGTTTCTGTCCAGCATTACTGAACTGGTATATTGGTAATTAATATAAAGGGCTTCCGTTTTGATGAGATTGCCGCAAACATGTGTTTTCTGTCGATTTAAATCATTCAGAGTTTCTGGGGCTTCAGCGTTCTTACTGTCAAGCCTGATTATCAATCATCTATAATGCAGTAGATTAGATCGGGAGGACAAAGATGGTAGCCAGAGATTTACATAATGGAAGTACAAACAGTGTAAGGCACGTCCAACGCACATCACTTAATATAACGAGAGTAACATAATGAGGAAAATTGTATGTTTCAATACTTTGTTTCCACTCCCCTCGTCGTGCATGTAGATATAGACCACACTACTTAGTTAGTTGCTCTTAAAAGCAAAGTTCGACCGGATAATAATGCATGTTATATTACATTTGGTCATAAACCTGCTTTAAATAATGATTATTTCTTTATTTCTTTTCTTAATGTACACTCTGAAATAACATTCACGACACTTGATGTTTTAGGCTTTGTCAAATTCATCTGACTCAGGAAAACTGTTTTCGTTCCAAAAAATATGCAGATTTAAGAGTTTTGTGCCTGCGAGATAAGATATCACGTGTACCAATTGTACTAGTCCTATGCCTACAAAATACGTAGAAATCGCAAAGACATCATGGCGATGGAAACAGACACACAAACAAAGAGAGAGACGTGCAGTCTACAGCTTTCAGAACGCTTGACCCAATTTTCACCATTTGGGGATAATTTCCCAGCCTAATGGAGCTTTCGATTCGTTAGATTGAAATTCCTGCCATTGCTGAATGGTTAAAAGCATCACCATTGTAGAACTCATGGCAGAACGCACTCAGCTGTTTGATTACCGAAAAGGCATCCCGGAAAATGTACGGGTGATCGAACACGTAATGAACTGAGAATGTAGATAAACTATGCACCGTATGTTGCCAATTACAGCGTGCAAATAAAGCTTGGAGAAATTACCTGAAAAAATCGTTTTTTTCTGCCCAACTCATACATTCCTTTTGAAGTTAAAAGTATATCTTTCAGCAAAAAAATGAGCGTTTTTAAAAGTATGCAAAGCCTTGATGGCTTAGCAAGATTTGGCCAGAAAATGCCGTGAATATTCAAACTATGAGGTGCGTCTGCTATAGAGCGTTAGTCCAAAGATTCATAAACCGAAAATGTTGTCTAACTTTTTTTCCATGCAAGGCTCCGCCGTCAATAAAGAGACACCATTACCATTACCAGCGCCAGTAGTGATTTGCAGATGTACAGATCCACCAAGAGCGTCCTGATTTTATCTCTTGGTGATGTTTTTGTTTAATTTCGTTTTATCTTTCGACCTCAGGTGCAAACATGTTGTTTTCCATTCACGAAACATCTAAATGTGGTTGCAAGTTGAAAAGTGTGCATTTTGTCCTCAGCAAATTTGAATTTAAAAGAAAAAAGAAAACGACAATCGATACATTCAAGAATTAAAGATCTAAGAATTCAAGCTGTTTTAGCTGTAACGATTGGGCCACGTGCTACGACCTTGGTTTTCCCTGCCCCAGCCGAATCAATTGAGTTCGGGCCTGGTCGGGCCCCGCTTTGATTTTAATTCTAACCCGGCCGGATATCTGCTTAGAAATGTGAATATACTAGTAATATACTACGGTAGTGTGACTCTGCAGTGAATTGTAATTTTGCAGTGCATTGCGATTTGTTAAAAGAAGATTCAGAGTTAAGAAAAATTTAAAAAAAACGGAATATTTGCGAGGTTTTGAAATGACCTCATTTGTCCCATGTTATTCTAGGAGCCATTTTTGACGCCCAGGGTTCAGACGAGGAGGTGGCGTTCCAGGCGGGGGTCCATGACGTCAACAGGAAGCGGCAGCTGTTCGATCACACCCAGGCCGCCATAGAGACCAAGGTCACGTACCTGGGTAACCTGGGGCCGTACGCTGCCGCCTTTCAAGGTCAGTCTCTATCTTTGTCATTGTTATGTTTATGTTTGTGTGTGTGTGTGTTTGTGTGTGTGTGTGTGAGAGAGAGAGAGAGAGAGAGAGAGAGAGAGAGAGAGAAGGGAAGAGAGATGGGGGTGGAAAGAGAGAATGTGTGTGTGCTCTCTCTCTCTCTCGCGCGCGTGTGTGTGTGTGTGCGTGCGTGTGTGTGTGTGCGTGTGTGTGCATGTGCGTGTGCGTGTGTGTGCATGTGCGTGTGTCTTTCCAGACATTTGCAGTCAGTATAATTTCAGAAGCTGTAATGGATTATGATGATATCTTGCCTATGGCTAGGTCTTGGTAAGAAATAAGGTCAAGGTCAATCACGCCCCCTCTGGTGTTTACCCTCTGTAATGCAGTAGAACCTGTGGTTTTTATAATTTATTTTGATTTGCTATGGTGTTCATTTTCGGATATACCCAATGCTGTGCTACTGAATAAACTGATGAAATGATAATTTAGGAAAACTTGCTTTGGCAGGAATAATACGGAGACGGAATCTGGGTCAAGCTTTTGTCTAGGGAGCTTTAGACATATTCAAACGGGACGACATAAATAAAACCATTTAATTAAAGGTGACCAGTAAAACTCCCCGTAGCATCGCTTCCTCATTCTTAAAGAAACGATCATATTTGTAAAGGCTCCCATTTGCTTTACAACATGTGCGCCTTGGGGAACTGAAATGCTATCAGCGTATATCATTGACGTTAACTACATAGTTTTATACCTGCAGCAGGCATAAGAGATGCTGTGAAAGATTATGTTTCAAGTAAGAAACTATCAATTGCATTCACAATATACTACAACTGTTTTGAAAAAAAAATGGAAGGTTTAAGTAAGTAATCATTGCAGTTGTTATGGGAAGCTCACATGACAACAAATTCTCTCCGATTTTTAGTAATGTATGATCAAATTGTGGTATAAAAAGATTTGTCAACTTATTATAGTCATGTATTTACATTTCGATTTATTGTTATTACACGTGCGCTTAGAAAGGTCAGCTCTTGAACGTGATGTGTTCTACGGACATAAAAAGAAAATTATCATCCATCATATTACATTGCAGGTTGCATACTCGAGCTCTCTGAATGGGTCTTTAGCGGTGAAGACTCTTTAGGAATTCTATTGCCTTGCGAGGTAGAACGTCTTTAACTGTTGTCGTGGAAGGAATATCTGAAATTCATATTATCAATATGCAGGATCTTGTGAGAGAAAAAAAGAAAAGAAACTTTAAGGAAGTTGCATCTTATTTTTCTTTGTAAATCTATTGTTTTTTTTTGGTTAATATCAAAGAGGTTAAATGCATACATTTCTAGCTCTGATGCCTAAGTTTATCGAACAAAAAATTGTCATTTCTCTTTAAGTGTAACGTTAACTAACGAAAGGTAATGGATTCTACCAGAATTATGAAACGTCTGACCGTTTCCTAAATCATATATGCAGCTGCTTGAGTAAGTACGTTTTTGAGAGAGACCAGTACATCTTATCCCTCCATATGCAATACTAGTAGAGTAGAAACACTAGTATCCGTTTCTTAGTATTTGAACTACTGTTGTTTTTTTAGAATAAAGAAAGAAAACAAAAAAACTACTTTTTGGGGTAACGTCTATCTTGCGAATCATTGGGGTGATATACAATAGAACCATAAACCAGGTAACTAAACATTTACTCAGTCCTTGAGGAAAGCTAGTGAATGCTACTTGAAAAGTCTTAATCGTTTTCAGAATCTAACTAGTTGGTTGTTTAATGAGTAAACGTTATCCTGCATATGACTGGGTTGATATACATTATATATTTTATTTATTTGCAAATCCATGCCCGTAGGCTAATTGCAATGATACAGACAGTAAAAAGTAGCAAGTGTCTATTCTATAATACACACACGTCAGCTATCTATGTACATGCTTCTACTTTCTTTACTGGGAGGTTTGACTACTTCTTTGGAGGCAGTGGCTGATGAAAAGTGCCACTTCTTTAAAAAATGATTAGTGGGTTCTGTGATTTCAACAGAAATATAGTTTTTTGAGGTCTACTAATTGGTGAAAAGTTGGAAATATTGTTTTGATTGTGTCAAAAAGGTTGTTACTTTTGTCCTCACAATGGGGGCAGTTACATATAAAATGTATTTCATCTTCCACTGCATACTAGAACCGTAAACCCACTCGGTACCTGACCCGGTAAATCCTTCCATATGTCCGAGTCCCGAGGGACCCGGCCTTCCCACGCATTACCCTCCCCGAGAAAACTCCTCAATAACACCCGGAGATCACCTCAAGAAGCCTGAAGCACAGAATAATGTGACAACCGGGGCACTTATGGAGCTCTGTATGCAAGATTTAGCCATTATTCGGGGCAGGTAATCCCTCGGGTTTAAGAGTGGATTCATCTTGTAGAGAGAGCGCCTTCTGGTCAAAATGACGTCAAGTTGCTTCGTGTACCACATCATCTAAATCAGAGCGTTCACATCTCAAAGCATCATCTTTGTCTTCGATAAAGATTAGACATCCAGGTAATAAGATACGTCCAAAAGCAGTTACTCAAGCAGCTGGACATGATATTGAAAACGGTCAACGTTTCAATCAACATCCGTTGTTTGTCGTCTTGCTGGAGAGAGTTTTTATACCCTAGCTGTAAATTGATATGCAAAAGAGATCTAGTTGAAGAACATCATCTTCTTTATACGGCACTTTCAACTTGATATCTATCAGGTAATATACTAAAGTAGATAACGAAGTATTTCTCTGGCTCATTTCCCAAAATGAAAAGTCATCATAGAT
>NC_049995.1:17757598-17773724 GCF_000003815.2 Branchiostoma floridae
GGTGGAGGCAAATACTCCCATGCGCGCCTCATACGGACTTAAATAAATACGCACGTGTGACCCTACCTTTAGTTTCTTTAGTCACATTATGGTTTCATCCACTAATAATATTTTATCCTACTCCAGTGTGTCAGCTACTACAGACTGACGTAGTTGCCATATTGAGTCACGTGACCTGCCAGGAGACGGCCACGCTGACGTCACTGACAAGTGAGCTGCGGATCCCCCACCTGACGACCAACAAGTGCCCGGATGTTGACCTCGGGGATTTCGTCCTCAGCGCGACCCCTGACCCCGCGAACGTTGACCTCGCCCTAGCGGCATATATGGAGGACAATAAATGGGAGCAGATTGTGATATTCTACGACAAGGACACCAGTAAGTCGATATGCATATTTTGTAAGAAAAAAGAACATTGATCATAGTAATGAAAAACAACAACATTAGTCTAAACTAATGAAGAAGAAGAAGAAGTTTATTTGCAAGTTCTTGCCCGAGGGCTAATTGCAACATGAAGCATACAGAAGATATAGTAAACATACATAAAGTAACTTGGTATAGATAACAATGGTGACAAGTGTAAACAAGTGACTATTCTAACAATGATATTGACTGCTGAGAGCTACAATCTACGCATTTGGGGTTTGACTTCTTTTCTGGAAGCAGTGGAAGACGAAGTACCCCACTTTTTCTATGATGAGTGGATTATGTGACGTCAACAGCTTTATAGTTTGGTAATAATAATAATAACCACATTTATCATAATATCAAAGCTGAGTTTTTTTAATTTCACTCTGTGTGGCTTTCTTTTGGTATGAGGTATAGTTTTTATTCATTCCACCGAATACCTCACAAGTACTGTAAATGAAGAAATGTTCGCGGTGGATCAATGTTCGCGGTTTTCGCGGCGGCCGCTTCACGGCGAATTTAAAACCACCGCGAACATTTTTCCATAACAGTAAGAAACTGCAGTGCATGGTGCTACGGCGAGATTAAAACCACCGCGAAAAGTCAATTTTCCCGCTACCGCGAAATTAAATCCCCGCGAACTTAAATGCATTTACAGTATTATCAACTTTCATGTTTCTACCGGGTTGCATAATACCGCCAAATTGATTTAAAAAAACTGTTAAAGTGGCCTTTCAAGACTGTGTTGAACACCTATTAATATCTATATTGTATAAACCTCATGATTACTGATGCATCATGGGTACATCTCTTTAAATCACATCACATCACATTCATGTCATTTTTGTGGTGGAGCAACACAAGATACAATCTAAATGCAATTTACAAGTCTATCATTCAACAGCATCTAATCTATGTGACTGCTAATAGAGTAGTACTACTAAACTTTTCTCCCGCTTTTCATGTAATCTGAGTTAACTTGGAGAAGTTATGTAGTCCACAGCTGCGTCTGTGTCAGACCAGATTGTATCCAGGTGCATGTTGAGGCATGATAAGCCCTTAGATCATTAAACAACCACTAGTAGTCGTTTCCTTAGGACCTATAGTAGGTCATGTCAATGGACTACACAACCGTAAAGTCTAATCATTGATTCGATTTGATTTATTTGGCTGTAAGAGATACAGCCAGGGCTACCAAAGTAGCCGAAGGCTATTATCAAGCCCTACTAACTGCACAATACTGTAAATGCAGAAATGCGAATTTAAATCCCCCGCGAAATTTTTTCCATAACAGTAAGAGACTACAGCGCATGGTGCTACCGCGAAATTAAAACCACCGCGAAAAGTCCATTTTCCCGCTACCGCGAAATAAAATCCCCGTGAACTTAAATGCATTTACAGTATCCAATCAACAACTTTACTTTTACCGATACATGAGGTTAGTTTTTCGAGCTAGGTTATACTGACAACGTATGATACATATAACTTAGATACGGAGACGATCTGTGAATCATTGATAAGGTACTCGCACAAGCTCTTTATCTCTACAACAGACAGTATGTGGTGGGAGGATTGAAGATCTCATATGTATATGTACGTTACAGGGCTCTAACCAGCGTCCGTTTTTCCGTCAATTGACGAAAATTTGCTGCGTGTGACGGAAAAATTTTAAAAGCAATCCGTCAACCTTGACAAGCAAAAATCCTTGGTGAAAGTTATAGGCCGCTTGGCCATGGGGACGCCATCCACGGCCGTAAAAGCCACACACTGTTTGTTTTGCTATTGTTATTATTGTTGACGAAGTGTGTCGGCGCCCTTTCGCATACAATAATCTCATTAAAAACCTGTTTTTCAAGGTCTCAGTTCAGTCCCTCTAACTCCTGGAATAGTGTTTTCGCGACAATGGGAATTGGCTGACGGAAAAAAAATTCGAGCTGGCTAGAGCCCTGGTACGTTATCTTCCATCCTACATCGCTAATGAATCTTTCCTCAACTCGATCTCTCCTCAATGGAGCAATAATTATCATACAAACTAAGAAACAAAGGCAAGTTTACCCGGAAAAAATGGGAACAAGTTTTCATCACTTCAATAAACGTCTTATTCGGGGCAAAAACATATTCCGGTTCACTTTGCTGTTATCAATTCACCAACTTAATGAAACTATTCACGATATTTTTTTAACCAGTAACCATAGACTAATGCATTACAGACAATACTTTAGCCCCAAAAATCTGAATTCCTTTTTTTGTAATGGTGAGCTTGTAACGAAAATCGATTATCTATGGCGCATAGAATGTCTTATGCCGCAAAATGTCAGCAATCGTAAAATGCAAGCAACCGCAAATGCCGAATGTGGTGAGAAAGAAACATGCCCATATATGGTGAGGGGAACGTCGCAAATATAGATTCTGAAAAGGTGGTTATAAACAAACGAAGATTACAGTTTACAGCATTGAGGCATTATCACAACAAAACAAATTTCGCTTACAAATCAAAGTGTTATTGTATCTTTGTGGGCATATGATCAAGGCACCTCTGTACCAAATTTCAGGTCATTCGGCTGTAATACCAGGGTACAGGGGGGCAAAATGTACATAAAAATTGCAAAAAAAACATGAATAAAATCATTTTAAAGGTAGATATGAAAAAAATGACCTAAGGGTATTGGCCCACTCTACCCGTGTGCCAAATTTCAAGTCATTCGGTCCAAGAACGACGGAGTTGATTCGATTTGAAGATTTGACAGGAGAAAGAAGAAAGAAACATTACGAACACAATATTTTTCACCATACCTATGGTATGGCTGAAATATAAAAAACAACAACAGAAGGTTACAATTTACAGCATTGAGACATTATCACAACAAAGCAAAATGTCGCTTACAAATCAAAGTGGCGGCACAGCTAGCACAAACTGGTAAATAGTGCGTGCACTTACGTAAGTACATGTAGTCTGTAACGTTTAAGAAAGATTTTTGTTGCACGTTATAGAAAATAAGATAAACAGGGCTTCATGATAATGGATTAATCTTAATGGATACGTAACCAGTAGATTTTAATTCAATGTGCACCAACGAATATATAAAAAGCGAGCAATTCAGCCAACTGGGTACAAAATGTTTTAGTGAAGTTTTGCAAAAAAAAAGTTCATCTATAATACGAACTTTGCCATTATAGACAGTGACAGCGTTCGGACGTGCTAATTCGCCGCTCCCGACAATGTTGTAATCTGTCTTTAATTGAGGTCACACTGGGTCGGATTTTGCTTCCAACGGACTCCTAACGTATCCTGGAACATTTTGGTATATAGTTTTTGACATTTGAGCCATTTGTTGGCTACTTTTCGTTGAATCTTCCGTCTATTAATTTGACGGACCCCAAGCGTCCAAGATGGCGTCGGCTTCCCCCCCTCCAGACAACGGACCTGGACAGCCGATCTTCGCCCTGCTTCAACTCCCTGGGACATCCACCTACGAAGAAGTGTATGGGGCATACTCTGACTTTGTGCAAGAGTACGTCAAAGAACACGAGTATGTGAAGACGCTGAAGGTGGCCGAGAGGAAATTGTACAACTTCCAGATAAGCGGAAAACAGTTCTCGGAGGTAAGCGTCGCCTTCCTGTCATACACGGAGAAGCACGAAGCTGAGCAATCTAACCGCCCCTTCGTCACGGACAGCCACAGTGTAAAACACAACTCGTGTTCCCTAACAGTCTACATACCGCAGGACACTGTAGCTTCATGGAGGACTGTTTGCGAATCATACTATGGTGTCAAAGGGAAAGACCACAAAACTAACGGTGTTCAGTATAGTGCAATGTTCAAGTGTGCAGACCCACAGTTCAGCGGGGAGTTTGGGTCAATACACATCACCGTATATGACTCTAAGTCTAGCAAGTTACTTATCCAGGGCAGTAGTTACGTGTTGTGGTTATGCTCCCACTATGACATCCTACGCGCCATGGTTATGTCAAACGCGGTCGATCAGCCCCCCTCAAGAAGAGAGGAGTATCTACAACGTGACATCCCCGGCCCACATGCCGCAAACGGCGATACCTTCACCAAATGTGCTGTATGCAACAAAATTGAAAGTGACGGCGAGGAGTGCGAGGTGTTCGTCAAGTGTGATGACTGCCTAAGCTGGACCCATTTTGATTGCACAGGCCTTGATGAAGAGACCAAGTCCCTCCTCAGGAACACCGATGAAGAATATTACTGTATAAACTGTCAGATTCCTACAGAACAACGCAAGAGTATGCAGACCAAAATCGCACCTCCACCACTTATCGCCTCTAGAGTGGAAGACAATGGCGCAAACAAACATGCAAATCACGGAAAATGTATGACAATCGAGAGTCAGTCCTCAGACGGTGAGAAAGTGGGAAAACTACAGACAGCATTGTTAGAACTGGAGACAAGTCTCGCTTCTTTGAAAGTACAGTCCAATGCTTTTGAAACAAACGTGTCAAATCAGCTGGATACCATCTTTAAAGCGCTGCCGACAGGCCAAAACACCACATCAAAGAAGTACGACGCTGAGATCACCAAACTAAGGGAAGAGAACACAAAACTCCGTAACCGGGTTCAAACCCTCGAGGTCCTGGTCAAGTCTCTCCAGTCTAAGTCATCGGACATAGAAAAGGACATGAGTGACGTGAAAACCTCCCAGGGAAGCCTGAAAGTCAAGGTGGCTAATATGAAAGACGTCATCCTGGACAAGGCCAAGTCTACAATCGATGGTCAGCCCCCGTGTAGCCAACACAGAGTGACCCAGGAATACGCAATCGCCACCACAAATAGGTTTGAGGTTCTACAAGACTCCCCAACCACAGATCTAGACACGGATCCCAAAGCCTTGATACAGTCCATCACTAACAACAAGGCCCACCCCAACCCGCGTCCCCAGCACTCTACACACAAGTCAAAACGCGTGGTGATAATCGGAGACTCAAACGCACAGAAGCTTAAACCAGGACTGCTTAGCCCGACAGCTGACGTGCCGAAGCCATACTGGGCTCCAACCCTCTCAGATACCCTGTCTACCCTGGAGACAATTTCTAAAGAGAAGTTCCCTCCATGCACAGTTATCTTTCATGTAGGGACCAACGACACTGTAACTAAGTCTACAGCAGAGATAGTCGACGACTTTGACACGACCATCAGCGCCACCCAATCCCTGTTCCCTAACGCTGAGGTGGTGATTTCTGCTGTACCCCCCAGAAGAGCCACCGGTCAGAATCCAGCAATCAATAAAGACATCACAGCTATCAACAATCACCTACAGGACAGGTGCCAGGCAAACCCCGCCTTCACCTTCGTGAACCACGCGAAACTGTGGAGCAATGACGTCCACAACGAAGTAATGTTCGAGCGAGACGGATATCACCTGAACGCCGATGGCGTCCGGGTGCTTGCCTACAACATCAAGAAACAAGCCACGGGTCCTCTCGGACTGCAGCCAAGAAACCCAGTCGCGAATGAGCGACGTCAGGAAAACCTGAACAGTTCGCCGTCTACCCCGCGGCAACAGAACAGACGGTACGATCACCCTAAGGGAAGGAGAACTGCAAAACCGAGTATGACGCGTCAAGGTCACCAGGGACACACCCCACGTAAAGACACCAGGCGTGAGGCTGCCCCGCACGATTCCCGTGAACGCGATAGACAGGCACCGCCCGTTCAAGGGTACAACCAGGCCTACCAGTCGCAGTACATACCGAGCCCCTTTGATGAACACTCCGGTCCCTACCACCCCTCCCCCATGTATACTGAATGGAACAGGGAGTGGCCTTCCATAACGGAAGCCTATGGTGGCAACCTTCCCTACCCTATGTGGGTCCGTCCCCCACCACCACCACGTTACAACAACGGACCACCACACTACAACGGACCATATGGAGTCCCACCGCACTACAACAGCGGACCCTTCGGAACACCACCGCCCTTCAACAGCGGACCCTACGGAACACCACCGCCCTACAACAGCGGGCCACACGGAACATTCTCCAGACCCAGTGGAAGACCTCAAGGTTCTAACTGATGTGTCATACACACAGCGAGAGAAACAGGAACTGTAGGACTGCTTCCAAAAGCCACGGGATATCCTTTGGCTTTTGGAATGTACATGGACTCGGTAGAAAAGTAGAAGATAGTGATTTTGTAAGCCAAATAGAAGGGTTTGATTTCTTTTCTCTACTAGAGACCTGGCATGAAGGTGAGAAACATTTCCCTAACTTTCTATGTTTCAGTAGCACTAGAACCAAAACTAAGAAAGCCAAACGTAGCTCCGGCGGTATTATTTTCCTGTTTAAAAAGCAATACAAAAACTTCGTTACAAAATTAGACAGCAAATCCGAGGACATTCTTTGGGTTAAAGTAAACAAAGAATTGTTGAATATGAAAGAAGATATCTACCTAGCATCAGTTTATATCAGCCCGAATAGATCCACAATCCATTCAAATAGAACTTATGACATATTTGACGAACTTGAAAACGAAATAGCTTACTACCAAAACTATGGCGAGGTTATAGTAGGAGGCGACTTAAATGCACGTGTGGGCGATCTGAAAGATTATATCGCAGACGATGGTCCTATTGACAGCCTCCCCGTAGACTACAACATCGACCATCCGCTCAATCGTAATAACATGGATTTAGGTAACCCCACCCCTTTCGGTAAAAACTTGATCGACCTGTGTATCAACAGCAAAGTAAGAATTCTAAATGGCAGGACCCCCGGCGATTCACTTGGAAAACCCACGTGCTACCAACCTAAAGGTTCTAGCGTAGTCGACTATGTCCTCGCAAGTGAAACAATCCTTCTCCGCAAAACTTCTTTTTTCCATGTTCATCCGCTAACACCACTATCTGACCACTGTAAACTTTCTCTTATTCTACATTGTAATGCTAAGCAATCTTATGCACAGACTACTAACTCTGACCTTCCCTTGCGTCCCTACTGTAAATTAGTATGGGACTCTGATTCGAAACATAAATTTAATGCCATAGTCAATAGCGCTGACTTTTCTTCAGCTATAGATAATTTCATCAGTAGGAGCTACGGGACAACCCCCAATTCTCTTGAGAGCGCGCTATGTGATTTCGTATCGCCTCTACAAGAAGCGGGTAAAAAGTCTTTAACACTACGCTGTAAAAAGCCAGGTAGACGGAAAGAAAACAAACGGAAAAGTAAAAAGAGATGGTTTACGGAGACCTGTTCTACTGCCAGACGTAACATATATGAACTGGCCAAACTGCTCTCTAAAAATCCCCGGGACCCCTATATTAGGGGCCAGTATTTCAAAAAGAAAAAAGAATATATGAAATTAATCCGGAAAACCAAGAAAGATTACAGAAATGGTATCCTTCAACAACTTAATTCCCTATCTACCAAAGACCCCACAACGTTTTGGAACTTAGTGAAACAGTTTAAATCAAATGACTCCATCATTAAAGATGAAGAAACAATTGACAAACAAACACTTCACAACCACTTCCAAAACTTATACGGAAGCGACACGAAGTCCCAAATTTCTAAAAGCGACAATCATTTCCATGCCCAGATTAAAACCAAATTGGCAGAACTCGAGAACAACTCCGCTAGTCAGAACAGTTTAGATGCTGAAATTCAACAAAACGAAATCAGACAAGCAATTGCCCAAGTAAAGAACAACAAAGCTTCTGGAAACGATTTGATACTTAATGAAATGATCAAATGTGCAGCCCATATACTTACAAGACCGCTAACTAAGCTCTTTAACCTTTTTTTGTCTTCTGGCCACTTTCCTAAACAATGGGGTGAAAGTCACATTGTCCCAATACACAAAAGTGGCCCCAAAGATGATCCCAATAACTATAGGGGGATCTCTGTCATTAGCTGCCTCGCTAAGCTGTTCACGACTGTAATTAACAAACGTCTTACTAACTATCTAGATGAAAATTATCTCATTTCCGCCAACCAAGCCGGCTTCAGAAATAACTTTGGAACTAATGATAACCTCTTTGTCATCGACACATTAATATCTAAATACAATAACACTAACAAACGCCTGTATGCATGCTTCGTAGATTTTAAAAAAGCATTTGACAGTGTCTGGCGGGAAAGTCTTCGTTATAAATTACTGAACTCAGGAATA
This sequence comes from Branchiostoma floridae, assembly GCF_000003815.2. NCBI lineage: Eukaryota > Metazoa > Chordata > Leptocardii > Amphioxiformes > Branchiostomatidae > Branchiostoma > Branchiostoma floridae. The sequence goes on from NC_049995.1 coordinate 17,766,142, forward strand.
GGCGGAAAATTGTACAGTGTAATAAAATCCATGTATAGCAACCCACAAACATGTGTTAAAACGCCAGCTGGTCTGACACCCCTATTCACAACAGACAGAGGCGTAAGGCAGGGGTGTAACCTCAGCCCTGCCCTTTTCAATTTATTCATAAATGACCTGGTAAAAGATTTAGACAGCCCTGACTGTGCCCCACCCTCCCTGCATAATCTACTTGTATCCTCCCTGCTATATGCTGACGACGTAGTGTTGTTTTCAGAATCTGAAACAGGTTTACAATGCGCTCTGGATAAACTCCATGCATTTTGCGAGAAATGGAAACTTCAGGTGAACCTAAAGAAAACCAAAGTTATGATTTTCAACAAACTCGGACGAATCTTCAAAAACATGAATTTTACTTTCGGTAAAGATACTATAGATATTGCAACCTCCTATTCTTACTTAGGCCTGACGTTATCCCCCTCAGGTACCTATTCTCTAGCAAAGAAACAACTGTCCTTGAAAGCACGCAAAGCCATTTTCAGTCTGAAATCCCTGATGCATTCATCTCTGTCTCCAAAGGCTCTGCTCAAACTATTTAGTACATGTATCAAACCTATTATATTATATGGTTGTGAGATTTGGGGTAAAGCTTATTCAGATGACAGTTGCCCAGCAGAAATTACACAGAACCGTTTTTGTAAAAATGTTCTCGGTGTACATAGAAATTCAAGTAACATAGCTAGTAGAGCAGAGCTTGGAATGTACCCAATAGACATAGATATATCCATACGTACAGTTAAGTATTGGCTGCGCCTCAAACAGTTGGACTTCTCAACACATCCCTTACAAGTAGACGCTTTACTCTGTCAGCAATCTATACCGAATAACAGCCGTAAGAAATACTGGTTACAACACGTAAAGGAAATTCTAGACAATACTGGTTACTCTTACCTATGGAACTCTATGAATTCACAGCTAGACAATAAGCATATATGTACATCGTTAAGAAAAAGGTTAGAAGATATATATATCCAGACATTTTCTCATAGACTGTCCACAGATAATGGTAAGTTAAGATTTTTCAAGAAACTAAAGAAGGGATACTCAATGGAAACTTATTTAACGTTACTAGATAAATTCGAGGTCAGATCGGCAATGTGCAAACTTAGAATTAGCGCCCACCCCCTTGAAATTGAGAGAGGGCGGTACAAAAAGCTACCTGTGGGCGAAAGAACCTGTAACCATTGTATGGCAAAACCGGTGGAAGACGAAATACATTTTATTTCTAACTGCCTCTCTAACGATCAGGAAAGAAAGGAGTTATTTGAAGAGGCATGCAAATTCCACAAAAATTTCCAAACGCTTACCGACGAAAACAAAACTATAACGCTGTTAACGTCACATAACCCACGCATCATAGAAAAAGTGGGACACTTCGTCTTCCACTGCTTCCAGAAAAGAAGTCAAACCCTAAATACGTAGATTGTAGCTCCCAGCAGTCCATACCATTGATAGAATAGTCACTCGTTTACACTTGTCACCATTGTTATCTATACCAAAGTATTTCATTTTATACATGTTTATTATATTCTCTGTATGTTTCATGTTGCAATTAGCCCTCGGGCAAGAACTTGCAAATAAACTTCTATTATAATTTTTGGCGTGATTTTCCTATACAGTCAAACCTGTATTAGGGGCCACCTCTACAGAGGGGCCACTTGGCCATAGTGGCCACATTTTGTCGGTCCCTTGGGTATTTTATCTACAAGTTGCCACCTCTTTACAGAGGCCACCTGTCTATAGTGGCCAAATTTGTCCGGTCCCTTGAGTGGCCGCTATAGACAGGTTTGACTGTATATTAAAACATTTAAAGGGCGTTTGGTGTTTCAGTCCATCGCAAGGTCAGTGTTTCTGTTTGCTTCGACGATTCTGATAAATCATGCTTCATCGGACATAATCATCTTCTGATCCACTTAAAACAACCACATAACATGACTAAATGAAGAATACTTACAAAATTGCCGATCAAGGAAGCAACATATGCAACCGGGACCTACGATCTATTAAAATGCAAATTTAGGGACACTAACAAGATAAAAAGATATATGTCCTGAGAGTAAGAGACTAAAAAGTATGTAAAGACTTATATGATTTTATTAATCCTATACGTCGGCTGCATGGGCAAATAAGCCATGCCTCACTTAGGCTAAATGAGAGAGAAAATAAAATCAGAGAACGTCTGAATATACCTCATTGGCTGACCCCACCACTTTTCGATGGATCCACAACACGTCCTCTGGGACCACAAGCATAATTTTATCTATAGAGTAATTAATTGTACATCGCACTGTGGACAATATATTATACCAGGATGTACAGACATAAAATAGTTACGATTCAGGTATTTGCGAAACTTAAACTTACACGCAGTCCTATTATTGCTGGTTTCACTCTTTTGGTAATGCATGAATGAATGAGTTTATTGCTCAACAATCGCACAAGGTACAATGTATGGCAACCAATAACAACTAATAGCTATACAGACAATAGTACTAAGAGGCTACATACAAAACAATAACAAAGCATTATCGATAGCAGTACAGTTATGTATGAGTAATCTGGTCTCGCATTTGGAATACATTATGAAGAAACTGGCCTACGTAGACGGATATTTTGAACACGCAACTTAATTCGGTGTGTCCTGTTAAACTAACCTATGTCCATACAAAGTAAATTGTGTCTAAATACATGTTTCACCATTAGATCAAAATTCTTCATTTCGTTTGTATCGATCTTGACTTAAGCTATCTGCGTAATCATTTTACCCCTAGAGTGTATTTGTATTGGTTTGATCGCTTACAAGTGTAATCCAATGCATCACCCTTTTAATGCCACTTAACCACATTGAAAAGTCACTGGACGATTCTATCTGCACAGCGGCTTAGATTAACACATTAAGGACACTATCTTGGCAGCACACCTTGAAGTCGCAAAAGACTCAGGTGTTATTGGCTACAAGTAAACGCCAGGCAAAATCGTAGTAAAAATAAATTAAACTATACAGGCAAAATTTGCAAGCAAATACACCATATTTGCTCTTCACACATAAAGTACTTCTCTATTTATTCTTACTTAGAGCTGTGTACCTAAACAAATTTTAGGTACAGGTACAGGTACACGGGTTTAGGTACAGGTCCGGACCTTAACCTGTACCTATACACGTTTGATAAAGTATAATATAAGTTAGCATGCAGCCAAATATCTTTTTTTTAATGATGAATAGTCATCTTTGTACGGGGAATAACATATTTGAGTCTCAAAATATTTTCTTTGTAAGTTTTCTCAAGTTTCAACTGCAAGATTATCACAATGGTCATCCCTCATTTGGGATTTACCAATCTGTAGCCTTAAAAAGTGGTGTTCAATAGTGTTTTATTGTGTTTAGGTACAGGTACGCAGATGTTTCTAAAGGTCCAGACATGTACCTAAACAATTTAGGTACACAGCCCTATTCTTACTTCAACACATTCTTACACATGGTGACCAGCCCCTCCAGCTCTGCCCTGCCACTTGCTACATAATGTAATTGCACACCACAGGGTGTCTGCTACTACTCCAATTATAATGATGATAGCCGTCTGGTCTATGTCATTGACCTTATTTGTTTGCTTAATTAAGAAGAAGAAGAATCGCATGCAAGAGAATTGTGTGACCTCTGAACTCCAACCCTTAACGACATGGCACAGATATGGATATGAGTACAGATATAATTATAATAAAAATGTAGATATTGTATTGCATAAATGTGTTATTAGTATGTCTACCCATGGGCTCCATGGAAAGCAGTGCTAGTCACCGTTAGAAGCTTACCCTGGTAAAATAATAAAAGAATACAGAAATAAATAAATAAATAGATAAGAAGAGGAAGGTAAACATAGTAACCAAACCGCAAACTCACCCTGACCTTGACCTTGACCCTGACAGCGGTTTCCATGTTTCCCAGACTTCAACAGGATCCAGACAATCCTGGGCACGAGCCCTGAGAACAAGATGGCGATGACAATCTTCAGAGTCCCTCCCGTTCCCAGGACAGACTACGACGGCAACATCTTCCGGCTCCTGTCCAGGATAGAAGCAGACGGAGTCAAACTCAGCAACGTGCTGATTCTGTGCGATGGGCCAAACACCTTACAGCTTCTGGCTCAGGTTAGACAATCATTCAATTATTATCATTATAATCATTATCATAATAACGACCGGCTCCTGTCCAGGGTAGAAGGAGACGGAGTCAAACTTAACAACGTGCTCATTGTGATGGGCCAAACACCTATCACTATCATTATTATTATCATCATCATCATCATAATCATCAAGATCATTATAATCATCATTATCATCATCAGCATCACAATCATCATCATTATTGGTCGTTATCATCATCATAGTGTTCTGTGGATTTATAAGACCAATCTTAGAATACGCGTGTCCGGTATGGCACCTAGGAATCACTAGTGCCCCGTCTAGGGCCATAGAGAACGTACAAAAAAGAGCTTGCCGCATAATTCTTGGTTCCACCTATGTTAGTTACGACATGGTCTATACCAGTTGTCCCTTCCGTCTCTGTGCAACAGACGGCACGAACTCTGTACAAAGTTTGGTACCTCTTTGCTGAGCTCCTCGTCTTTCTCAAAATGGCCTCCGCCAAACCGTGTGAGCCTGCATGGCAGAAACCTCAGGTCTAAACACCAGATAACACAATTCCACTGTAGAACGGCTAGGTACAGAAAGACTACACTGCCGTACCTTGTCGACTTGCTAAACAGTTCATAGTGCTAGAAGTATAAATAAGCTTTGGATGTATACACAGTTATTTTAAAGATGATTATTGTTATGTTTTATAATGTTTGGAATTGTGCACCTCTATTGCTTTTCATTTTAATTGTAACATGTGTAAAGCATACTGCAATTCAGCCGAAGAAATGAAGGCTGCCATTGTATGTTATTGTTTGTCGCTCGATGCGAAATAAAACCATTCATATATTATTGATATCATTATGCACAATGTGCAATTACAGCTGATCAGTCGTACAAAAAAGGACGTTTACAATTATACACAATTACACCTGGTCCATCGCAATATTAAGATTTTCCCAAGTTCCTCCTCAACGGTCAAAAAGTTCCCCAGCAGTTCCTTTTTAGTCAGTCCCTTACACAAATTGGTCTTCTGTCAAGCATAATCATCACCAAAGTCAAAGATAGTCAACATAACTAGACACACACTGATTAACTCAGACACCGCATGGATTATATTCTTTAAGGATCGATACTCATTCTAAGACTTTTATAGCTTTTAAATCTGTTGATAGATCTGTTGGGAATGACATTTTAATAATGCATCTGTGAGTTTAAACTGTCTGGTCTGTTTACAGGCTTTTGTGTCCGGACCGGTGAGGGAAGGGTCTTTCTGGCTCATCGGCAATCCGGTGAGTACGATACTTTAAGCCGCTAAGATTTAGTCCTCTTGAAGTCCTGTTCATTAACTGTTTCTCAGGCCCTAACTGATGAAACTACGGGATTATGATATAGCCTTTTTTGCAGACCTTTTTGGGGCGCTGGCGATTTTTACTCACTCGATCACCCACCCACTCACTCACTCACTCACTCACTCACTCACTCACTCACTCACTCACTCACTCACTCACTCACTCACTCACTCACTCACTCACTCACTCACTCACTCACTCACTCACTCTCTCACTCACTCACTCACTCACTCACTCACTCTCACACACACTCAATCTTTCACTCACTCACTCACTCACTCACTCACTCACTCACTCACTCACACACTCACTCAATCTTTCACTCACTCACTCACTCACTCACACACTCACTCAATCTTTCACTCACTCACTCACACACTCACTCACACACTCACTCAATCTTTCACTCACTCACTCACACACTCACTCACTCACTCTTACTCACTCACTCACTCTTACTCACTCACTCACTCACTGTCACACACACTCACTCACTCACTCTTACTCACTCCCCTTCTGAACCTAACGGTACTTGAGGCGCAAGAAAATTTGGTCGCTATTTGGCCTTGTCTAAAGAATGCTAAGGCTGAGTCTAAAGTAAACAAAAACATTTTAAAAACTGATTTGTTAATACTCAAAACGTTGATGTCCTTCTATTGCTTAGCCATGCAACACCAAACATATGCATATTTCCTGTTTTTGTGATTCCCACCAGGAAGACTCAGATGACGACATTAAGAACACCATCGGCAGCGCGCGTGGCGACTTCACGACCATTTACTCACTCACTCAATCTCTCTCTCACACACTCACTCATTTCACTCACTAGCTCACTCACGAAATTGTTCGGCCATAGTACATTGTGCATATGTATATTTACCACGTTTTATTGGGGTTTCCCTACCAGGAAGTCTCTGATGATGACATAAAGAACACAATCGGCACGGCGCGTGGCGTCATCACCACCATCAGTCACGTGCTTGACCTGTCGGACGCCGCGCGAGATCTCATCTCAACTCTCCCGGCCAAGATCACGCGAGACTTCATTCAAAATGGCGGAAAGACTGTCATTCCGTATTCAAAGGTATTTTTTAAAACCTCTGTTGATTCCTTTAAAATGAAGATTATATATACATTTGAATGTCTTAAATAGCAGCTGAAAAGTTACAAAACATGCAAAGTGTCACCTAAAGCAGCGGAAGACGAAACACATATTGTTTCTAAGTGTTCATTTACCCAAACCGTGAGAATCACTTCGTTTAGAGATGTTACAAAGATATAACCCAACTTTTCAACATTCTTGGACAAACAAAAAGCCACTTTTTTCTTGAAAATTTACCTACACCCCCTTCTCCATGTTCGACGCGGGCGGCCTTTCATAAGGCATAAGTCACATTTCCAAACCGGGGCCCGGCCGGGCTGTTTGTGGAAAAGAAGAATAGACATGTATACTTCAAAATATACACAAATAATGACCACGACTATTCCCTTAAACTGCCAAACCCGGATATACCCGGCACACATATACATGTCCTGTGTGCTGTGCCCGGATACAACCGGGATAGCGTATTCCCCCAAAGTAGCAGCTTTGCGTGTGTGTAGCGTACGAACCCCGAAGGTAGGGACTTCGGCCTTGTTTGGGGGTTTCTTTTGGGAGGTCAGCGGCCAACCCTGGCACTGATAGCATTTTATAGGGCTGAAACTCTGTCAGTTTAAGGGTTAAGATCTTGTGTACTTTGGTGTCTTTTATATCATCCTTTTTGTTACCGAAAGCTGCCCGGCTGGGTCCCGGTTTGGAAATATGACGTAAGCCAAAGAGGGGCTCATCTAAACTGAAAAAGCATCAGCATTATTCTGTGTTCATCCTATGTCTTCTCCTCCCTGCCTGTCTCCAGGCTGACCTGTTCTACATGTTTGACGCAGTCGGCCTTTCACAAGAGAGGCTAGTCCCAAGTAAAAAAAGCATCATGCTAAATACCACTACTTTGCTCTAGATCTTTTATGTTACAAAGCACATCCATTCTCTGGCCAGGCTAGTTCGCCATCCCGCACGTGTTTTTT
>NC_049995.1:17775643-17780733 GCF_000003815.2 Branchiostoma floridae
CTGCTACATTTTGAAAATCTTGCAATCTGCAACAACCGTCCGTCGACTTGATATCCCCTAAACGTGCTGTTTTGAAAAACAACGAATATAGGTTACCCCACGGATAAAGGTGAACTAGCGTTAAATAAGTCAATAGATTCTTGTCTGTAAACTATAGCTGTATAATTTTTATGTAGTTTGTATGTCCTTTTTGTCCAGGTAGATTATTAGATACATATAAATGCTAGCTGATGGACGCAATAAAGTTATGATCTTTTTTATTTTATTTTGCTTTTTGGACAGACGAGGACAATGTGGCCTTGCACTCAAGTTTTGTAACTTATATTAACAGTGCCACATACACGGTACAGACAGAAGGTACCCATTTTTACCCCTGGGTGAAGTGAGGAAGGTCGTGTAAAGTGCCTTTCCCAAGGGCACAACGTCGGGGCGGGGCACGGCGGGGATCGAACTCAGGACCTCTTGGTTCCGAGCCGAACGCTCTACCAGTTACGCCACGCCCGACGCCAGATAACAGATAGTTTTATTGCACAACAATTGTACGGTGTACAAAGTATGGCATCTACATAACTACGGTTCTATAACTTAACGCTTATCTAACTAATACAGAAGTTGTAGTATGGGATAAGTTTCTTAAGGTTATTGGAGGCTTTTACAATCATTGGAGGAATTTCTAATGTCTAAACCTTCTTTGATATAATTTCCCGTATATCTGTCATGTAGGGATTGTCACATTGAATTTGCACTTCAGGTCCATTGAGGTAAATACTTGTGTATAAGATGACAGCCTTGTGTACAGAGAATTTCGTTTATCAGAATATTTGGGACATACAACCATAAAGTGATATTCGTCTTCAATTAGCTCTGGACAGATTGGACAAACCCTCTGATCTTCTGTTCCGCAGAGAACGTGGAAGGGGTCCCTGGGCAGAGTCGCCTTCGGTCCGTTCGGCCACAACAGCCGAGCGGGGTACAAGTTCCTGTCGCTGAAAACAGTCAACAAGACAGCCAAGTTCGTACCGGTACGTCTATGTTTACACTTTACCTGTCGTATGTTTACGAAAATATGTTTTAAGTACCCAGCACTTCGCCAGTTTTCTACGTACATGGGTAGAACGTTAATTTTACTTTGACCCTTACCTCTTTTGTCATAGCCTCAATGAAAAGCGGCCTACAGGCCGATTTGAGCTTTCATGAAGAAACAAAGATTCAAACAAAGACAAACAATTTTTTTATATGTTCTTATATAGAAAATTTCAACTTGTAAAGGACTTTCTGAGAGACCTGGCTACTAAGAGAGTTTGCTACACAGGCTATATATATTTGATGTTTTAAAACAGATATCTGTCGCTTGCAGCTAGAATGCTGTTGTCTAATTTGTTATAGACACTTTATCATTATCACTGATATGTTTTGAATAATATGCGGCGTTATAGGCTCAATTTCGAACCTGCCCTCTGCATGTTAAAAAAACTGTATACTTTCTGCATCCGCGAAATAGTTTTATCAAACTGGTAAAGGCCGTTCCTCGCAATCAAATACAGTCTTTAGATAAATGACGTTTCGGTGACCGTCTGTCACCTTCCTCGGGATAATAATGACAGGTTGTACTCCGAACTGCAGCGGTAGGTGTCGCTGATGTAGTGTTAAAAATGCGGTCCCAAACGTAACGTATTACCACATTCACAGTCCTACATTTTCACTATTACCAAGAAGCGAGAAGAAGCCGAACTTTTGTGTTCGACTAGATTTGTGACACTTTCATATATCCTGACTTGTTGTGACCTGTACTTAGCTCGGTTGGGCAAAATTGTACAATAAAGGTCTTCATTCATTCATTTACGTGTTCTACTTCTGTTCTCCGGACAAGACCGGAACGTGGAGCGAGCGGGCGGGGTTAAACATGACGCAGCGGATGGACTGGCCGGACATACAGGGGGTCACTCTTAGAGTCGTTACTGTAGAGGTAAGTACAGGGGGTCACTCTTAGAGTCGTTACTGTAGAGGTAAGTACAGGGGGTCACTCTTAGAGTCGTTACAGTAGAGGTAAGTACAGGGGGTCACTCTTAGAGTCGTTACAGTAGAGGTAAGTACAGGGGGTCACTCTTAGAGTCGTTACTGTAGAGGTAAGTACAGGGGGTCACTCGTAGAGTCGTTACTGCAGAGGTAAGTACAGGGGGTCACTCTTAGAGTCGTTACTGTAGAGGTAAGGAAATGATATCACAAATAAGTCTTTTATTAACCTACCAACTATATCTCACCAACCAACCAAGCAGTAAACAAAGAAAATAACTAAGTTAAACAAAGAAAAAAAAAACTAGCAACAAACTTACCAACCAGCCAAGCGATCGATCAGTAAGCTTGTATAGCAGCTAAAAGTGATCAAAAATTTAAACCGATATCAGACAAAGTATATTTATCAAAGGCATGGGAGTGATAAGACAACCCTTTATTCGTAAGAGAAAGGATAGTGACAAGGTGAACAGCATGTTATACATGGTAACAAATTGAATGTTTTCTCTTTTTTTGAAAGCTCTGAATTCTACTGTAAGTGCCCTGATCTAAAAGCTAGCTTAACGACACCTGAACATCTGTGTGGAAGCATCTTTCTTTGTCAAACTTTTTGCTTGTTTAGTTCTAGTGCAATATGCGCCTCGCTTAATCAAATCAAACCAAAACTTAACGTTCCTCTTAACGTAAATGACCCGCCTCGCCTCGTTTTGAGTATCCCTCTGCGGCCAGCTGATAAGATAACATGGTACCGGCGTATACACCTTTCTCACGCGGCGGCCATGATAGATCCAAGAAGAGGTCAATGAGGCAAACAGACAAAACGTATTTCTAAAGTCAGGTCCCATTTAGTTTTCCCCCAAACCACACAAATTTTCATGATATAAGATGGAATAATAAATATTACAAGAAGTGTTATGCACCGAAAAATGTAGCAATTTAGAGTAGTGTAGACTGACCCCATAGTCCATTAAGAGATGCAAAATAAAAACATAATAATGCAAATTTTTAACGAATTTGCAGCCATTCACTTATTGGTCGATTTCCTAATTGGCAGGCTACCATTGGTCGAACTGCTAATTATGATGGACAGCCTTTTGTTTGCCACATTGAACTCGTTTTAGATCTATCATGGCCGCCGCGTGAGAAAGGTGTATTAAGTTTCACGCTGAGCTCTGACCTAAATTTGTCACTTCGGGGAGTCACAAACCACACTATTAGATAAATCAATAATTACGCCTCGGGTCAGTACTGCACTGATAAAATGTATGCAAATTAGGCCTCAAGCCAGCACTGCACTGATAACAAGTATGCAAATTACGTCTGAAGCCAGTCTCGCACAGATAACAAGTACGCAAATTATGTTAGACATCCAGGTAATAAAGATACGCCAACAGCAATTAGTTAAGCGACTGTAAATGATTTTGAAAGCGGTCGGAAGTTTTAGATAACATCCGTTATTTTTCGTCAGTGAGACTTTAGGATACAAACTTTCTCAAACAAGATAAACAAACAAGATATGCAAATGAGATGCATTCATTTCTCAGGATATAAAATCATAATACTTTTATATTTTTGACTACATTTATATCAATTTGATTGTGGGTATTTAGATGTAGAAGACATTACAAAAGTCACTGTACTTTTGTTGGTCAATAAATATTACAACAATCTTTATTGACAACGACAAAAGTACAGCGACTTTCGTAAGGTCTACATGTATAACAACAACTACTTACAGTACAACTAAACACATATATATGGATACCTATAGGTATGGATACATCAACATAAAGGGTCTAGCATGTCATTTACACTATTGGTTCTACGGTATAAACAATCGTGAATATATTTGCCTACTTGTACACAATGTGGATTTTCGCCTCCCAGAATGTACTTGAATTTATCTATCGAACAGAGAGTAATGCCTTTTCTTTATTTTAACTGTGGTTTATCAAATGATCTAATCGGATTTGCTTTTCGAAATGTCATCGTCTAAAAACTATGCCCTGTTTTTAGGACATACCGTTTGTGTTCGAGCAAGTCCGTTCCAGCGGGGTGGAGTACGACGGCTTCTCCATTGACGTTATCAAGGAGCTATCCAAGACCTTGAACTTCAGCTTCGTGGTGTACGGCGTGGCGGACCAGAAGTACGGCGCCCCGAGGGCTGACGGGACATGGAACGGGATGATCGGGGACGTGGTAAACAAGGTCAGTATGACGTCAGTATGACGTGTGAACTTTAGACGCCATATTACTCTGAATAACGAGACAGAAAACGACACTTTGCAGCAGTACCATGGGAACCACCTTATACCCAAAATCTAAATCTAATATGACTTTTGATATCAATATGGTGTACGGTCTCGATAGGCCTGATGGGACATGGAACGGGATGATGGGGACGTGTCAAACAAGGTCTGTATATGACGTCATTATGTTACCTGTTTTAAGAGACAGAAAAGAAGAAGCTAGGGCTAAGAAAAGCTACCAGGGGTCCGAAATGCAATGATGTTTTTTTTTTTTTCATAAAACATAACCTAACCACATACCAAATTTCATGACAGCCGATCCCCAGCTTGATGAATTATGTTGCTAAACCGCAAAGATAGTGCATACTGATACAAATAAAACATGGCCGGCTCGACGAAGGTGGTCAAGTCTATGAAAACATAAGCAAAGTGAAGAAATCCTTTTAAAACGTCAATGGTATCCCCTATAACTTATACGCAAACTACGTTGGGTTTCTGGTGTAGTTTTCACATTGTAGCCGTGAATGAGTGATTGTGCGTTACATACATGTTGAGAAGCAGAAAGGAGCACTTAAAAAATGACCCCAACCTAAAACCCAACGTATTGCAAGAGGTATTATCGTTACATCAAGGCTGACGTTGTGAATCCTGAATAATTTTAACTTTGCAGAACGTCTGAATGTACGATTCCTGTCATTATTTACAGGCGCGGCTTTCCTGATGATAAATGACCAAGTTTAATCCGTGTAAATGGGAACCATTTGTTTCTAACCATACCCTTTGGTCCTCAGAAACAAAAAGGAGAGGAGCCGTCTATACCTACGGTCC
>NC_049995.1:17792328-17795295 GCF_000003815.2 Branchiostoma floridae
GAATACGTGTAGTGATAGTATCTACAAATCTGTTAGTAGTGATTTTGATGAATTCCATGTTGCGAAATGGGATTTTTGTGAGTTAGAATGGTAATTACTAGTTGCGCTTGTAGCGGCCTATCGTTCTGCTTCATCTTAGTGGTGTTCCCTCATCACCACGTATTGCATTCAGCTTCGTCTTGTTTAGCTAGGCCTCTCCTTTCTGGATTCAAGTATACTCTAGCATCAAGCAAGCCAGCAATTTTGTGCACAACTGCCAAACTAGCCTTTACATAAAGACTGCCATGGAGAAATAGCAACTGGAATCACTGGTACCGAAAAGTAAGATTGTAGTACGTTCGACAGAAAATATTGCTAATGTCACAGTATTGGAAGGTGGAGCCTATACCTGTCCTTCAACCGCTCCTTCTACATCCCTTACCTAAGTCAGGTACCCACCCTACACCTTACTGCAGTAAGAAAAGAGTTACGTGCCTTCCCAAGGACGTAACGTCCAGCCGGGGATGGCAGAAGTGAACCCGTGACCTCACAACCCCCTGACCGCTAGCGAAGCCACAAGATACCTAGCCACTGGGTCATTCTAAGCGGTACCTAAGCATGTAATGGTTAATCTCCATGCAGGTCCTACGGTAGTATAAGATATATAGTATCAAAAGCTGCCAAAGAAGTGAAGCCGGCCTAGGAGTGTGTTTGGCTACCAGAGGCTCCCAGTGGCTGATGACTCCCTTTGGCCAGCTGTACTCCTTAGTCAGCTTTGATAATATCTTATGCCACTGGTAAATCTGCCGGGAGGTTATGTAATGGGGACTGATCGTGTCGATCTGTTCCCAGGACAACATGCGGAACGTGTTCGGGTTCATGGGCCCGTTCACGCCGGACGTGTGGGCCTATATCGGCGGGTCCGTCGTCATCGTCGTGCTGTAATCTCCAGGCAACGGGCTACATTTGGGTACGGCCGGGACCCGGCATTGTAGCATAAATGATCACTATGATTGTGTCGTTCTGTTTTCAGGACAACACTCGGAACGTGTTCGGGTTCATGGGCCCGTTCATGCCGGACGTGTGGGCCTGTATCGCCTGTCACGCCGGACGTGTGGGCCTGTTTATGCGGGTCCGTCGTCATCGTCGTGCATTAATCTCCAGACACCGGGCTACATTTGGGTACGGCCGGGACCCGGAATTGTAGCATAAATAATCACTATGATTGTGTCGTTCTGTTTTCAGGACAATACGCGGAACGTGTTCGGCTTCATGGGCCCGTTCGATCCGGAAGTGTGGGCCTGTATCGGCGGCTCTGTTGTCATTGTCGGCGTGTTCCTCTACCTTCTCAACAAGTTCCGTCCTGACGACATCCTCATCACAGAAGACGGGGAAGTTCCGCCGAGATTCGGGCTGAACGACAGTCTGTGGTTTATCATAGGCTCCCTCATGCAGCAAGGTGAGGTACTGCCGGTGATAGGCTCCCTCGTGCAGGAAGGTTGGGTACTGCAGGTGTTTTTGTATTAACATTACTATCTCAACAAGTTTCTCCCTGACGACATACTCATCACAGAAGACGGGGAGGGGCGGCCGAGGTTCGGTCTGTGGTTTATCATAGGCTCCCTCATGCAGCAAGGTGAGGTACTGCAGGTGATAGGCTCCTCGTGCAGGAAGGTTGGGTACTTATATTATATTACACCGAACGACTCGTTACCCCTAACTCTGTATCTGTATCTATATAGCCGGTATAACCGCCCTTCGGCGTAACACACCAGCTTCGCAGGCACGCGGCGCGGCAGCAGCTGGTTATATTACACCGAACGACTCGACAGGTACTGCAGGTGTTTTTGTATTAACATTACTATCTCAACAAGTTTCGCCCTGACGACATCCTCATCACAGAGGACGGGGAAGTTCCGCCGAGATTCGGGCTCAACGACAGTCTATCATAGGCTTCCTCATGCAGCAAGGTAAGGTACTGCAGGTGGTGTTGTAGAGCCTACATTACCATTAGCCTGGCAAAAGTTCTGTCAAAGTGCGGTCACATAAGGCACCGTACAAGGTCCAAAATTTCACAAAACCTGACCATTGACGAAGATCTAAGACAACATCTCCCGTCATGTTATTAAGGATATTTTCCTATTTTCCAGGTTGGGACTGGAGTCCTCGCTGCCTGTCGCACCGCCTGCTCAGCGGGTTCTGGTGGCTCTTCAGCCTGGTGGTCATCTCCACATACACGGCCAACCTGGCGGCTTTTCTCACCGTGACCCGGATGGAGAACCCCATCAGGTCAGTACATCTCCACATACACGGCTAACCTGGCGGCTTTTCTCACCGTGACCCGGATGGAGAACCCCATCAGGTCAGTAACTACGTCACTTCCTCACCGTGACCCGGATGTAAAACCCCATCAGGTCAGTAACTACGTCACTTCCTCACCGTGACCCGGATGGACAACCCCATCAGGTCAGTAACTACGTCAATTCCTCACCGTGAACCGGATGGAGAACCCCATCAGGTCAGTAACTACGTCATTTCCTCACCGTGACCCGGATGGAGAACCCCATCAGGTCAGTAACTACGTCATTTCCTTACCGTGACCCGGGTGGAGAACCCCATCAGGTCAGTAACTACGTCACTTCCTCACCGTGACCCGGATAGAGAACCCCATCAGGTCAGTAACTACGTCACTTCCTCACCGTTACCCGGATGGAGAACCCGGCAGGTTAGAGTACCCACGTGCACTTTCATAGAAGTTCATTATCAATCTAGAAAGTGAGTCTTCCCGAAAAAGACCCAAACTTTGGAAACTCACATTTTGTCCAAGATCTAGCTACTCTTCAAGAGTTTTGGTCGGGCTTTCTACTTTTCATTTCTTTCTTTACGTTTGACCGGCTGACATGAAGAAAACGGTACAAAAGAGAAACCATGACAACACACGCCAGAACAGCCAGAGCTCAACCCTCTGCTTAAGAGAGTAGATCACAG
>NC_049995.1:17795589-17803051 GCF_000003815.2 Branchiostoma floridae
GTTTTATCATTCTTCTACACAACATACAGGTTTACCAAAAGATGTGGAAGTTTATGACAAACTCGGACCCGCCCACCCTGATGAACACAGCGGAAGAAGGCTTCAGAAAGGTACGAAACTACTTTGGTGAATAAATGTCTTAACTAGAGCTATGTTTCGTCTGTCGCTACTTAAAGCTATGAAGCAATATGACTGATAAATGTAAAGACTGTTTCATAATGAGAGCTGTCAGGTCTAGAGACCTCAAAAACATTGACTGATACAATGTGTCCGAGTGCATGCTTCTTTCAAAGACTGTCTAACAAGTTACTTTTAACTTTGTGAATTTCATGTAAGTCTCAGTTTGTATGCATTTGAGTTATCCGTAAAAATCACCTTAATTACCTTCGCCGAGAAGGTTATGTTTTGGGTAGCGTGTGTATGTATGTTTGTAGATGACCAGCATAACTCGAGAACGCCTGGATGGATTGTATTGATATTTGGTATGTAAATAGATCTTGATGAGACCTCGAAACGATTAGATTTTGGGCCCCCTAGCGTTCTGTTGCGGTACTGCAGCTGAACTTCCGGGTTTGATATTTCGAGTTCTGAACACGCTGCGGCTACAATTTTTGAGTGGTAGATAGATCGTGTTCAGTACTGTGCTGTGCTGAACGAGCTACCATGTTGATCTTGATAAAGTTTTAAGTGTGGAAGTTTTCTGTACACGCAGGTACGTGAGGGGAACTATGCCTTCATCTGGGACACGCCCATCCTGGAGTACGTGGCCCTGAATGACCCCGAGTGCTCCCTCACCACCGCAGAGAACAGCTTTTACGAGCGAGGGTACGGCATCGCGCTTCAGAGGGATTCTCCGTACAGGGAGGCGTTCTCTTACGGGTAGGACAAAGTTTTGGTGTGTTTGTGTACGTTTGTGTGTGTGTGTGTGTGTGTGTGTGTGTGTGTGTGTGTGTGTGTGTGTGTCTGGCTGTCTGTGTGTCTGTGAGAACAGCTTCTACGAGCAAGAGTACGGCATATCGCTTCAGAGGGATTCTCCGTACAGGGAGGCGTTTTCATATGGGTAGGGGCAAAGTTTTGGTGTGTTTGTGTACGTTTGTGTGTGTGTGTGTGTGTGTATGTGTGTGTGTGTGTGTGTATGTGTGTGTGTATGTGTCTGTCTGTCTGTCCGTCTGTGAGAACAGCTTCTCCGAGCGAAGGTACGGCATAGCGCTTCAGAGGGATTCTCCGTACAGGGAGGCGTAGGGACGGAGTTTTGATGTGTGTGTGTGCGTTTGTGTGTGTGTCTCTGTCTGTGTGTCTGTGAGAACTGCATCTACGAACGAGGGTACGGCATCGCGCTACAGAGGGACTCTCCGTACAGGGAGGCGCTCTCATACGGGTAGGGGCAAAGTTTTGGTGTGTGTGCGTTTGTGTGTGTGTGTCTGTCTGTCTGTGTGTCTGTGAGAACAGCTTCTCCGAGCGAAGGTACGGCATCGCGCTGCAGAGGGACTCTCCGTACAGGGAGGCCTTTTTATACGGGTAGGGACGGAGTTTTGGTGCGCGTGTGTACGTTTGTGTGTGTGTGTGTGTGTGTGTGTGTGTGTGTGTATGTGTCTGTCTGTCTGTCTGTCCGTCTGTGAGAACAGCTTGTCCGAGCGAAGGTACGGCATCGCGCTGCAGAGGGACTCTCCGTACAGGGAGGCCTTTTCATACGGGTAGGGACGGATTTTACCTCATGACAAATAGAGGTATTGTGGTTGGTGTGTCTGAGTGTCTGCATATGTCTGTGTGTGTGTGTGTGTGTGTGTGTGTGTGTGTGTGTGTGTGTGTTTTGTGCAGAGAACTGCATCTACGAACGAGAGTACGGCATCGCGCTGCAGAGGGACTCTCCGTACAGGGAGGCGTTCTCATACGGGTAGGGACGGAGTTTTGGTGCGTGTGTGTACGTTTGTGTGTGTGTGTGTGTGTGTGTGTGTGTGTGTGTGTGTGTGTGTCTGGCTGTCTGTGTGTCTGTGAGAACAGCTTCTCCGAGCGAGAGTACGGCTTAGTGCTTCAGAGGGATTCTCCGTACAGGGAGGCGTTCTCTTACGGGTAGGGACAGAGTTTTACCTCGAGGAAAATGGAGCTATTGTGTTCGGTGTCTGCCTGTCTGTCTGTCGTGTGACTGTAAAAACGGCTTCTGCTAGCAAGTGTGCGGCATAGTGCTGCAGAGGGACTCTATGTATACGTTCAAATACTTCAAGTTTGGGAACGCATCTGTGAGCAGCGACACCTATGCTGCATTGCAGTATAAACCAGCAATTTCTGCCCTGAGGAAGCTGACAGTCGGTCACCAAAATGTCACTTGGATAGAGCATTTAATTCTGTGCAAAGAGCAGTTTTATTTTGCGCTAAATATATATTTTTCTGCGTCCCCAGGATACTGCAGATGCAGGAAAACGGCCGGATGAACAAGCTGAAGGAGCGATGGTGGCCGACCACGGGCAGGTGTGTAAGGCATCTAGATAGCATTTCCTTAAGTTCTTAGAATGCTGTTATAGAAATTGCAACGTCGAAGACTACTTAAGAGGCTAAAGATAAACATTAACGGGGCGGGGCATGAAAGAAAACGCGTTGAGACGCTTTTGACGTAAGAAGACAACGCGCACCATCGTACGTATGTTCGAGCCTATTAACGGTAATAAAATTATCTCTTTTGAACAGACGGGCAGGTGTGTCAGGAATAAAGATGTCAACTTTTCTTAGGTTCTTGAAACGCTAGCTCTTTTAGAAACGGTTACATAGAAGACTATCAAATAAGAGATTAACGAGGCATCAAACAAAGCGCGCCGAACGGTTTTATGCATTTATTTCTTTATTCCCGAACGTACACCACCGTACGGATCTTCGAACGTTCGAGCTCACTCACATTAACGGCGATAAATTAATCATTTTCGAACGGACGGGCATATTTGAATTTATGGCAATAAAATGATGGTAGGGCTGGTGCTGTCCGTGATCATGGCGCTGTGTGAGAGTCTGTGGCACATGTGTCGCCGTGGGAGGTTCCCGCTCAACTGGAAAACAAGGGTACGTTTGTTTGTTTGTTTGTTTGTTTGTCTGTGTGACGTCATGATGGTAGGGCTGGTGCTGTCCGTCATCATGGCGCTGTGTGAGAGTCTGTGGCACATGTGTCGCCGTGGGAGGTTCCCGCTCAACTGGAAAACAAGGGTACGTTTGTTTGTTTGAAAAGATTTAAACAATATTACGCACCGTGTCGGACCTTAGGTGTGCTTTCCTACTAATCCTTACGTCGCCTGTGGTTTTTAAACCACTCTTGTTTGCAATTGCAACAAAGAGCGGCAAACAGCGCGTCAGACCTTATGCGTGCTTTTCTACCAATCCTAACGTCGCCTGTGTTTTTTTAAAACTACTCTTGTTCACAATTGCAGAGAAGAGCGGCAAGAGTGGTTTTCGTGCTAATCCTAACGTCGCCAGTCTTTCTTTTTTCTAAACCACCATTGTTTACAATTGCAGAGAAGAGCCACCAACAGCGTGTCCGACCTGGACACGTTTGTTGAAGTGGACCGGAAGAAAAACGGGCACATCCAGATGGTCACGACCATCCGCATTCCGGGGGTGGACAAGCGTGTTTTTATTTTTACTTCTCAATTCCAGAGAAGAGCGGCAAACACCGCCTCGGACATGAGGCGTCGCCAAAAAAACACAAATTTTTTCACTAGTTCACAACTGGCCGAAGACTAAATAATGACCTCTCCTTTAGTCCCTGTAAACAGTTCATTTTTTGTTTCCATTTACAACTTTCTATTCACAATTGCAGAGAAAAGTAGCAAGAGTAGTTTTCCTACTAATCCTAACGTCGCCAGTGTTATTTTTTTTTTCTAAACCACCCTTCTTTACAATTGCAGAGAAGAGCCACCAACAGCGTGTCCGACCTGGACACGTTTGTTGAAGTGGACCGGAAGAAAAACGCGCGTACGGGCACATCCAGGTGGTCACGACCATCCGCATTCCGGGGGTTGACAAGCGTGTTTTTTTTTTTACTTCTCAATTCCAGAGAAGAGCGGCAAACACCGCCTCGGACATGAGGCGTCGCCAAAAACACACAAATTTATTCACTAGTTCACAACAGGCCGAAGACTAAATAATGACCTCTCCTTTAGTCCATGTAAACAGTTCATTTTTTGCTTCCATTTACAACTTTCTATTCACAATTGCAGAGAAAAGTAGCAAGAGTGGTTTTCCTACTAATCTTAACGTCGCCAGTGTTATTTTTTTTCTAAACCACCCTTCCTTACAATTGCAGAGAAGAGCCACCAACAGCGTGTCCGACCTGGACACGTTTGTTGAAGTGGACCGGAAGAAGAACGGGCACATCCAGGTGGTGACCACCATCCGCATCCCGGAGGCGGACAAGAGCTCCCTGCCGCCGCTGCACGACCGACTCATGTCCTCCAAGGAGACGCGATGCTAGGCAGGAAAACAGAGACCAGCCATAAATAAAGAATGTAGAATAATTGAGATCTCCTTTGCACAACCAGTATCAACTAAGTGGCAGCATTTTTAACGATTCGAACGCACGCTGTGTTGTGTTCTTTACTACATCAAGATCATGGCACTGTTCAATTTGTGGCACTTTGTATATACAATCTACACACAGCTTTTACCGATATCTATGGAGATGTCGGGAGGGATCTAGAACGTAGGGGGCCGGACACCCATGGCACTTGCAGTCATAAACATATAGCACGATTTTCCAGTGGCGTTATATGCTAATTATAATGAGCCTTCCCGAATTCGGGAAGCATCTACACGCGCGCGAAGCTGTCGGGGACCCCTGCTAAGCTATCGGTAAGATATCGTACGAATGGTTCGGACCTTTCGGGAGAAATTTTCCCGATATCGTAATGGCGATATAGTAGTCCCATCTAGACGATGAAAAAAAGCTGTCGGCGAGAGGTTGTAGGCTCGCCGATATCGGGAAAAGCTGTGTGTAGATCGTGCCTAATTCAAACGCACTTCGCGCGCACTTCGCGAGCGCCGCTGCACGACCGACTGATGTCCTCCAAGGAGACGCGCTGCTAGGCAGGAAACCCTCATGAGCCATAAAGCCCACTGCCTACCTGCATAAATGCTTAGGCCAGGGACTGGCCCCTTGCTCCTTTCCGCCAGGGCTCTACAAGTTGCATGGTGCTTTACACTTGTCTCCGCACACTTGTCTTTTGTAATTTGCTTCGGAGCGCTTCGGAGGTCTCCCCCATGGCCTTGGCTTTTGAAACTCCTGGTAGCAAGCTTTATGAACCAATATGTTTGGTGGTCTCCTTGCCACATGTTCGAACCGCCTTAGTCTTAACCTTCTAAATTAGCCATAAAAAATGTAGAATTCTTTGCGCAACTTGAATATCAACTAAGTGGCAGCATTTTTTTTTTGCATTTCGATCGCACTTCGCGTGCGTCGTACAACATTCTATATTGTATTTCATGATTATGGGGCTGCGTGAGAGTTTGCATTTGTGGCACTTGTGCTGCTGGAGGTGGTTCCCGCTCAACTTAACTCTGTCTTTGTATATAATTTGAACGCATCTAGCGTGCGCCGCTATACGGCAGGCTCATGTCGTCAAAGGAAATTCAAACGCGCTGGTAGACTCATAGCCGCACTTTGTATCCAGTAGTCACTGTGGAAATCACGAACGTAAAACCACCTCGAAAATTTCAGCATTTACAGTAGGTTGTTGTTTGAACGCGTTGTCACATGTAACCGTCGCCATATTGGTATGCTGGATATATCCAATATGGCAATTTATCACTCGAAACGCACATATAAATAACTTCAATTAAAAAGTAACTTTAAAAGCTTTATCGGGTGTTTTCCAATACACAGATGCGAAAGGAAAGAAAATTGAGATAAAAACTTGTTGGGAATATTTATCTCTAACGTAGTGACGTCACACAAGGTTATAAAGAATCAACATGGCGGCCGCTCAACGTGCGATACGTCACAGTCACGTGACTATAAGCTTCGTACAACGTGTCGTATATTCATGAGCAATTGCTTTATGTCTGCACCAGACGAATTCATGTTTTTGTGATCAAATTTTCTGCCCATATCGCTAAATTTCTTTGCCGTAATGCCCTAATAAGAAATGTGTGGTACAATGCGAGGTAAAACCTATCTCTTATGTTTCTAAAGTGACATTTTGTAAGCAATGATATGTACACACTCACCAGAGGAATTAATTTCTAGCGATCAAACGCTCTGCTATTCTTACTTAAAAGCTTTACAGTAGTTTAGTATATGTTGTATACTATCACATTTATCTCTAATGTTTGCAATGCACTTTGTAAGCTTATGTATGTGCCCATCAAACCCATGTTGTCGAGGTCAAATGATCTGCCGTTAACGTAAGGGTTCAACTGCTTTACATTAATGTGAAATATGTTGTTTACTACCGGAGACAACTATCTAGTTGGTACATTGATACGTTTTGAAAGCAATGTCTTTATATATGCCACCAACACGAGACTTCGCGTTAACTCGATTAAACGTTCTGCTATAAAAGCTCAACTGTTTTCCAGTGATATGAAATAACCAATAACTTTATTGCACAACAGTTGTACGGGGTACAAAGTATGGCATCTACATAACTACAGTTCTATAACGTAACGCTTATCTAGCTAATACAGAAGTTGTAGTATGGGATAAGTTTCTTACAATCATTGGAGGTTTTTACAATCATTGAGGGAGTATCTAATGTCTAGACCTTCTTTGATATATTTTCCTTTTATGAAATATGTATTGTGTGGTACAAGGTGCGCATAACATTAGAAACTGACAGTGTTTGTGTGTTACTTACCCGGTACTCCAAATGATGCACAACAAGATGAAGCTAACGCACCAAAGACAAGCTTTTCTAACTGGACGTGTTTGCTATGATGTTGTAATATCGTGATCTGTGTGATCTGCCGTAACAGTTGTAACATTATAAGCACAAATGTATATATTTACGCTTTCACTGATAATAAAACGATATTACAAAGCCATACGTGTAACTATGTCATCACTGAACAATTGTAAAGTGCACTGTATAGAGAACTGTACACTGTGTACAGAACTGTACACTATATACAGAGTGTAGGAATAAGTATAAATACAGTCAAGGAACATTATGATATAAGAATAATTTTCACTTCACTTTTACTTCCAAAGTTGGCATTCTTCTTGGTGAATTACGTCTTAGTAATGTTATATTTAAAAGGCATTTACCAATCAGGAAACAGTATTTGATACACCAGGGTTATAATGCCATTGGTCAGCTCAGTCCCGTGTCGAGCCAAATTTATGCCTCTGCCAAATATATGTCCCAACACTGTTGGGGGTGGGGGTCAGTTTACAGTACCTGATGGGAGAAAAATGTCACCTTCTAGTGACGTGGTAGATTTCAAGTAGAAATATGAACCACTTTCCTGTTACGCACTGCGTCGG
>NC_049995.1:17803151-17807370 GCF_000003815.2 Branchiostoma floridae
ACCCCATACCGGATTCATACCTTAAAATCTAACCCTATTGTCCTAACCCTAAGTTCACGCATGCCTAAGTTTTACCCCACGGAGCAAGAATTCGACGGAGCAGAAATTTCCCTAAACACCGGGTTAAGCTAGCTCAGAGACGACGAGACCCATAAAGTAAAGTGAGTTTGGCCACACAAGATTTTATTTGCTCTTGCAACAGGCACTTCTACGATGTTGTTTGCAGAAGGCCGGCCCTCGGTAAATATGTCGTCACTCCCCGTGACGTTTATAATGAAAAACGACACCGATATTTGTCTGAAGGTCGCGTCTGGGTCACAACCAGAACAATCAACCTACACGTAACACACCTTAATGAACTCGGTGGGCAAACATTGACTTCTCAATCGATCGCTAACATTGGCCAGTTTGGAGGACAAAAATGTACGTCTTCTGCAAAGTTCAACTGTCTTGGTACACACCACGCTGTTTTGGGTCCATGTTGTTTCTATCACGGCCTGATTGAAAATTGTTGGCATCAAATTCGTACGACGATCGCACGACCTATGTGACCGCGACATGACCATTGAAAGCACTGTAAAAATAATGTATGGACTGCAGGGTTCAAAGAAATATTAAAGATAAAGCGTCCTTGGTAGAATGCTTACTGTGTGTGTACGTGCGTTTAAGTACGCCCCACACACAGCAATTTAAAATAATTGTTTACTAATGGCTTTAGTGCTCTGTACTCTCTGCTCACTTTCCAATCAATCAAATAATAATTGTCTGCTGTGTCCCGTTATCCTCCCTATAACTCAAATCATTATACGCATTTGATTATATTTCTTAAATGAATTATAATAAACATGGAAATGTTACTTTGATCCCTCAAATCGTTGTTAAGAAACGTTTTATGTTGCCATGGTAACGACGATTTGTGTCGTTATCGCATTCCACTCTGACTTATATGGTGCAATAGAATGTGCTAATATAGCTGCGTTTGTGGAGCTTCTGAGAGTCGTTCAAATAAAGTACTTCAACGTTCACTTAATCTTTGACGACGCAGTGGAGTAATGACTTACATCGTTAACTCTTTTTTCCCCAAGCTTTATTCTTAAAAACAAATAGTACATTTGTCAACAAGTACTCAAGCTGCTGCGATTAAAACAAAGTACTAGTGCCCGCTATCGCATGAGGAAGTTAGAGTACATGCACAATAGGACCAGTGATTCTACAAGCTACAACATGGTTAACTCATGTCATTGCACAGAAACTTTTTTCTTTTCTTCCTTCCTTCCTTCCTTCCTTCTTTCTTCCTCGTCCTCTCTATTTTTCACTGTTTGCCATCCTTAATACTTAAGACCCGTTTTTTTACGTTTCCTCTTTTTATGTTCTTATATGCCTACGTCAAAGGCAAATTCACGCACCAGTTTTTAATCTGAAAAATAAACATACCACAGCTGCGTTAACTCTTACAGATCACTCTGTCCAAGGTTGTAAAATATTTTAAGATCAACTTTCTTAATCAGGTCCTTTTCAGACTTTCTACAATCGAGCTTTATTGCCCTGTGCTCATTAGGGCTGCCCTGGAACCAAATTAACAACCGACTACTGTTTGGTGTCACAACAAAGGGGCATTTACTCAGGCATTACCCACCGCTTGGTGGTCAAATATCAACAGAAACGTCGCGTTGTGGTGAAGCAGAGGACATTCGACTTTTGGAAAATGTAAGAACGTTTTGACGAAGGAATAGCTATCTTAAAGAAGTACGTTGCGGTATTTATGTTTGGAGTCACAACAAAGCGACATTTAATGATTTACTGAGGCATTACCCACCGCTTCGTGGGCAAATATGAAAAAAAAGTCGCGTTGTGACGAAGCACTTGTCGACTTTGAGAAGGCATTCGACAAAATGTAAGAAAGTTTTGACAAAGAAATATCTGTATTGAAGATGTAAGCTGCAGTTTTTGTGTTTAGAGACGCAAAAACAAACTTAAGTTTGCACTGCAGACATCATCCACCGCTTGATGGTCAAATATCAACAGAAAAGTCGCGTTGTGGTGGAGCACTTCTCGACTTTGAGAAGGCATTCGACAAAATGTAAGAAAGTTTTGACGAAGAAATATCTGTATTGAAGATGTAAGTTCTGCAGTTTTTGTGTTTAGAGACGCAAAAACAAACTTAAGTTTGCTCTGCAGACATTCCCCACCGCTTGGTGGTCAAATATCAACACAGAAGGCGCGTTGTGACGGAGCACTTCTCGACTTTGAGGAGGCATTCGACTTTTGGAAAATTTATGAACGTTATGGAGAAGCTATATGTCTCTGAGACAAAGAATTAAGTAATAACATCAATGTAAAGATACAAAATAAGAAAGATGTGTGCAGACATCGCTTGCCAATTAAAAACACATAAATCGCTTTGTCATTGAACACTTCAACTTCACAAAGACATTCGACGTGAGAAATTGCATGAAACTTTTAAAGAAAAGAAAATATCTGTGTCACAGATTTAAGCTCAAATCTTTTTGCTCTTTATGGTATATAATGACAGTTATGGGTGGTATATTTTCAATCCCTGTTTGGAGACACAACAACCAAGCTTTGCACAGACACGACGCGTTTGTTTGGTCGCTACGAGTCATCTACGAATCCCGCAGTGCCACACCGATGCCACAAGCTCGAGGACATTCGACTTTTGGAAAATGTAAGAACGTTTTGACGAAGGAATATCTTATCTTAAAGAAGTACGTTGCGGTCTTTATGTTTGGAGTCACAACAAAGCGACATTTACTCACAGGCATTACCCACCGCTTCGTAGTCAAATATCAACAGAAAAGGCGCGTTGTGGCGGAGCACTTCTCGACTTCTAGAAGGCATTCGACAAAATGTAAGAAAGTTTTGACAAAGAAATATCTGTCTTGAAGATGTAAGCTGCAGTTTTTGTGTTTAGAGACGCAAAAACAAACTTAAGTTTGCACTGCAGACATTACCCGCTTGGTGGTCAAATATCAACACAGAAGGTGCGTTGCGACGGAGCGCTTCTCGACTTTGAGGAGGCATTCGACATCTGGAAAATTTATGAATGTCATGGCGAAACGATATGTCTCTTTGACAACGATTTAAGTAATAACATCAATGTAAAGATACAAAATAAGAAAGATGTGTGCAGACATCGCTTGCCAATTAAAAACACATAAATCGCATTGTCATTGAACACTTCAACTTTACAACGACATTCGACTTAACAAATTTTTTGAAAACCTTCAAGAAAAGAAAATATCTGTGTCACAGATTTAAGCTCAAATCTTTTTGCTCTTTTTGGTATATAATGACAGTTATGGGTGGTATATTTTCAATCCCTGTTTGGAGACACAACAACCAAGCTTTGCACAGACACGACGCGTTTGTTTGGTCGCTAAACATCATCACAAAAGTCGCGCCATGACGCGGACAGTTCTGGCTTTCATGCAGGACTTCTGTTGGCAGTTACTAGCATGTCACAGGGTGAAACAACATGTCACGATGACGTGTAGTCATGGTGTACGTGTTAGGCTCCACAGCAGGCTTATTTTAGAGAACTTTTTTTTTCTGGTGAATTGGCACAATTTTCTGGTGGCTCCCTTTTTACTTTCAAAACGGTTATACTTGTGTGCGCGCGTGTGTGTATGTATGTGTGTGTATGTGTGTGTGTGATTACTGGAGAAATCGTCAATGGTGTAGGGTTGGGCCTCTAGAGGCTTTCTTTGAACTGCAGTGCTAGCGGGTCTTTTTCTTGGAAACTTTGGAAGGAGATTACACAAACTGGAATGATGGTTTTTCATTTCTTTCTCATGATTTTCTGCCCATCAGGAACCAAATAAAAGCGATGTATCCGTACTGAAACTAACCTTCGCGAAGCCTGCTGTATAGGCTAGGTATGTGCGGAGATGTGTGGTAGTGTGTACCTGCGTCGTGAGTACCGCGGTGCAGGGCCTAGCAACGGAGGGTGTGTGGAGAATGTCGTGGGGGACCGATCATTAGTTGTGGGCCAGGGGAATGACTCTTGTGAATATACGTACAATGTTTCACTCAGTGATGGAGAATCTGGTATTTAATATGAAACAAAACTATACCCCCAGTGTCTTAATACCCCTCTCACATTAGGCGCGATTCGATCGGACGACGAGTCTGCGAACTCTAAAATACGAGGAGGCATGACCCTGACGGGAAGGGGGAATTCTGCCATTTCTTCCTCGGA
>NC_049995.1:17809771-17815629 GCF_000003815.2 Branchiostoma floridae
TTTGACATCTGGTTTGACTTACTTGACTTAATCAAACAAAAGCGATTCCAAATTTCTGCTCTAACTGTGTAAGACATTCATTTCGTTATTCCGGGGTTGCAGTGTGCTTTATATTACAGTAGAAGCCGCTTAATTGCACACCCCATTTGCCAGTGCATTTCGTGCAATTATCCGAATGGTGCAACAAAGCGAAGCTATCAAGCTGGACCACACCACCACGAATTTTGGAATTTTGTGCAATACACAGAAATGTGCGATTATCAATCGTGCAATTAACTGGCTTCTACTGTATCTGTTTCGTAGACTGCACCCTCTACAAAAGAAGAAATGTACAACCATAAAGCATTGCGATTGACTTATTTGAAGAAAGTGTAAAGGTGGGTTCACAACTGCGTATATATTCAAGTCCGTATGCGGTCCGTATTGAAGTCTTAGCCTCCACCAGGCTCCACAGGTCGCCGAAGAAATAACAGAAATCGGACAAATGTAGCCAGATAATATGCCAGCGGAGTTAGCTGGTCGCGAACCATACTTTTCGGTCAGCTAACTCCTCTGACATGTTATGCATCTATATTTGTCAGATTTTTACATTTTTTTTACCATAAACATGTGGAGCCTGATAGAGACTAAGAACTCCATACGGACCTCATACGGACTTAATACGAATATACCAACGTGTGAACCCCTTTTAAAACTTTAAGCCTCTTAAGACGTTTAGGTGAGGAACTGACGACTTCTTCGCGACTCTGGAACGATCCATATTTCCAACAGGCCCATCGATTGGCTTGTTTATAAACTGCTCAATATAGTCCGCAATTCGGCACTTATGGCGCATCTACAATTCTTACGTTTCTAGACTGAACAATGGACAGAGTTTGTAGACATTTCATTTAGGTGTAAACCACCAAATAATGTTGAAGCGGTCGTATAAAAGTTTGAGAAGGGAACAAATAACTTCCCTGACAATATGGCGAAACTGTCCTTGGAACAGAAAAATGTCAAGTTGAACCAAGAAAAGGGGTTTATGCATGCATACACTTTACCCTATCCGCTCTTTTCATGTGCATTATTGAGGTGTGGGGCTAGCATGCTCATTCTAATTTCAAGCCTCTCAATCTTGTCCTTGGCTAACAGTCTATAAAATGATAGTCTTGTTTAATGCGAAAAGAAGCCGCGAAAGAGGCAAGTGATATCCACTCAGGTATCCAGGTATTCAAGATATTTTTGAGAAGGCTTCAAAACCATTTTGTTTTTAAATTGTCGTATTAATGTACATAAAATAAGGCAAAAAAGTTTTCAATTTTTAGCATTGTGAACGACGTTTAAAAGTAAAAACTGATATTTTTACTGTACCAATAAGTGATTTTTCACCCAAAACGTGCCCCCATACCCCCGAACCTGTCACTATTATGTTACATACAGACGCGGTTACGATGTTTTTGCACCACGACCCGCCCGTTATAGACTAGTAACAACCCGAAGAGTTGAACCTCACGGGTCAGTGACGCTGTATGCCTACGGGAAGACTTGAGAAACTCACCGTAACATACTTGTTATACCCCTGTCACATTATCCACGATCTTCGGGCGTATCGATGGAAGATCGGCCATATTTAAGATCGACAGAGGGTTGCGCGTATTTTTCACCTGAAAACCGTCCCTGTCACATATAAGCCATACTTTGTACCTTGCACAATTGTTGTGCAATAAAGTTATAATTATAAAAGTGAGGCTCGGGCGATTGCCGCAGAATCGTCGTCCGATCGATTTTCGCCAAATGTGATAGGGGTATAACGATGTTTTTCTACCCCGCCCCGCCCGTCATAGACTAGTAACAACCCGAAGAGGTGAATGCCACGGGTCAGTGAAGCTGTATGCCTGCGGGACGACTTGAGAAACGCACCGTAACATACTTGTAATGGCACCGCTGCGCAAAACAACATTTATCTTTGCCACCAACAAAGGTCTTGCTCTAGATCTACGCTATGTATGGTTTTACATTCTGATTGGAGGTCTTTTTCGCCACCTTTTATCATAGTTATTCAATTATTTTCCTTATTTCATAGCTTTATTGCCGCCGTAGCGAATAGCGGTATATCATAGTTTTTAGTTCCGTTTATTTGAGTTTATGTCTAAGTTGCCGCAGCTTTAACTTAAAAACCACTGGATGGATTGCGACAGTATTTGTTGTGTGGGTAGGTATTGTTGACGCGATTGTGACAACGTAACTTATTTTAACCTCTTTCTCTACTCCTGTTCTTCGCATCCTCTCCTATCCTCTCCTAAATTTAGCAAGGTCTATCAGGAAAGTATAACTTGCAGAGAAAACACGTTACATACTGACACATAAAAATATCTTGTTATTTTAGTAGAGACACGGATCATTGCCTAGGAAGGCGTTTGTTGTATCAAGTAAATACGTTTGCCCATCGTCGACCTCGGATTTTTCAAGTGCTCTTAACTTGTGCAAGAAGTGTTTGTTGCAAGGAAAACAGCCCACAAAAAACGACAAAGCCGTGGTCTAAACCTACTTGAACAGAGCCAAAAAGGCTGTTGCACAAGTTGGGCTATTTTTTTCGCCGTGGAATCTTTGTATTAAACACGGTATATACGCAAAATATCTAGATATGACGTATAGAGGAAACGAGGGCTTTCGTAACAGCTTTCTCCGTGCTACTAAGAAACAAAACAGATTAATTTTGTGCAAAATGGCTACCTTATCGGGCTTGTTAGACAACAAGGCTAGAGCGAGATGACTAGAGAGGGATAGAAATAGATTAAACTGTACATAGACAGTGCATACCTCTACCAACACAACATAGTTTCCTACTGAAATGTATCCCTATTGGTCATCATTGCAACTTTGTAATATTTAGCTGAAACGCCTCCTAGCAATTGCCTGGTGAACTGCAGCCCGTATCCGTACGCCGTCCTTCAAATCGCGAAAGGTATGAAAATGTAAAGTACGGAAAGCAGGTGGGGGCGACGTTAAAGAGAAAATATTCAAGAACTGTCTGGGCTTGACCATTCTTCTTAATAATTACCAAAACTAATGAAATAGTTTATTAATTCTTCGTTATTGTCCTGGATTTTGATTCTACCGAAAACTTAACTTTTAACACCTTCTTTGAGTTGATAAGCCAAAATTGCAATTCCGTCAGGAAAAAAAATTAACACCCGCACGTCTTTCACAGTGGTGAAAATAATTCAATCTTTTCCTACTTCCTCGCCAGCCATACCGTTCACTGTGGAAACTAGCTACTGAGAACTCCAATGCTTAGTAGATAAACCATTTATCGTGAATTTATAAACCAGGATCAGCTTCTATTGTAAACATAGTACACGCTCATAAGCCTACCTAGCAACGCAGGCTACAGGGTCTACAGGGGTAATCAAACATGCTATTATTCACTTATATGTTGATTTGTTATGTACACAAGGCCGGAACATGTAATTACGTTGGTTAAATTATGCAGGAATGTCCAACTTCGTGTTTTCATTTAGAACCAAATTTGTGTAAACATCAAAACTAAAGGAACACGAACGTGAAGCATGGATCGGTAAAAGGCCAATACTTCACCATAGAAAAGTATAGGTTAAAGGAGGCACTCAAACAAGGCAAAATAAACTGCCCTATGACAATGATTTTTTTTTATCAAAAGAAATGTTCGTAAGTACCCTCCACCAGGCCTTCCTTATTGGTTTGGTTGGTAGAATTTAGCAGAGGTAATATGAACAATAAGCCAGGAGAATCAGCCAGTAGATATAGTGAAGGTAAAATTTCCCTCGGAGGGTCGCAAACTGTACTTTATGGTCCAGTAGTACTCCTAGAATGTTATCTTGTATATTTGGCCAATATCTACTGTTCCCAACAACCTGTGGAGC
Source organism: Branchiostoma floridae (assembly GCF_000003815.2). Lineage (NCBI taxonomy): Eukaryota > Metazoa > Chordata > Leptocardii > Amphioxiformes > Branchiostomatidae > Branchiostoma > Branchiostoma floridae. The sequence goes on from NC_049995.1 coordinate 17,813,656, forward strand.
CTGGTAGTGATTAGTATGTAAGCACGTCATTGTGTTCATCTTTCTTTTTCCGCAGGCATGGAAACTAAGCCGCCTGTCTGACTCCTACTCCGGCGCCCACCAGTAAGTATCAATAATGATAGATATATAAATTTATACATGTCATACCTGGGCCGCGATAACGTCCCATACGGTGTTCCGGACCAGGTGATAACTTGGATTATGTCATACCTGTGACGCGAAAACGTTCGATACGGGTGTTCCGGACCGTGTGATAACTTTCCGTACGGCCCGGGGTTATCACACGGGCTCCATTCGAATAAATCGAACTGTTTCGATTGGGCCGAGTACGGCGCCATCGAAAGTTCGAATACCTGATTCGGACGTTGGAACATTACTGTTGCAACGTTTTTTTTTTCGAGGGCAACAAATTTGTTCAACTTCTGGCACATTTCGTATCAAAACAGCGGTTTTCTCAGGTGGGTATGACATAAATAAAATACAACACGGTGTATTCCGTATCACCCTCGGTCCCGGCCCTCCCGCGGGTCGGATCACCCTTCGGCCTTCGGCCGTCGTGCGATCTGACCCGCGGTCGGGCTGATACCTTTGGTGATACGGAATACACCGTGTTGTATTCTATATTTATCACATGGCATTCTAATTCTATTATCGTACAGGCTTCGAATAATTGGAAAGCTTGGTAGACCAGAAATAATTGCGAAATAAAATATCAAACAAAAACCAGATCCTCACATGATAAATATAGCTCCCCTTCCAACATTTAAGTTTACCTGGATGTAGTTTTTTAAACCATACCGGAAACCATGTTGGCAACACGGGCTTTCCTTAATAATTGTGTCAACCCACTCCTGATCCTTCGGTACTAGATAATTGAGTAGTTGAGAAGGATAGAATTACAGGGGAAGTCGGTCAGCCCTTCAGACACCACACGTCGTTTGTTACTCTTCGTATCATGTTACATGCGTATGAAACACTATAGGGTACACCTTTAAAGGTAGCCTCTTCTATTGTTAACGTTTTAGAACATACCACGCGTACGGTACAGGAATTTAGATAGTTCTTCTCAACAAAAAACGCTGACTGTACGGTAGTGTTTAACACACACATTTAAAGATTATGCATTTCATTTTGCTGTTCTTTCTTTCTTTATGTGAAACATCCATCTAGTATAGTATACTGACATTTATTCTATTTATTTATTAATCTTTCATGGTAGTCCCTACAGTTTTGATAAAACTGATTTCCAAGGGAGCCCAAATTATAATTTCTCAGTCGTCTTATTCCGTTTCAAATTCATATTGGACAATGTTAGATATATATAACTCCATCCAGACCACTGCTTTGATCAAGGAGAACCTTTTAAAACCCTATTGGTTTAACTTTGTAACCCTTGCCACCCTGACCCCGTGACAACACCACACAAAGCGCGGAGGTGTCTTCGGTTCACAGCCTACAATAGAATAACTGCAAGGATTACGTTCCAAATTAGGTCGTCTATTCACCTCATTGTATTGTGACCACGCGGCGGTCTATTGGAGGCTTCCACAAATATTTTCTTTACCCTTTTTCTGGTTCTGTCTGTTCCTTTCTGCTACAGGAACCATTCGGAGTTGTACATAGAGCATGGAGGTGTATCGGGGTGGGTCTCGCAGCCGCTGAGTTTCGTGCCCATCGTCGGGTTCCCGCCGTTTAACGTGCGGTCCGTCCGAGGAACTGACGTGCGAGACCATCTCCACAACCCACGGGGCCTGTGCCACGGGTGTGTGAGGCTGATATGTGACCCAAGGTACGTATACGGACTGTAGACTTTATTGTCACGTTGTTGCAAAACACAACATACAGCAGTAGCATTCATAGCTAAAGGTGGGGTCACACATGCGTATATATTCAAGTCCGTTTGAGGTGCGTATGAAGCTCTTAGTCTCTACCAGGCTCCACAGGTCGCGGGAAAAATTGTACAAATTGGACAAC
>NC_049995.1:17816073-17827429 GCF_000003815.2 Branchiostoma floridae
GACAAATATGGATACATGACATGCCAGATGAGTTAGCTGACCGAGAAGTGTGGTTAGCGACCCAGCTAACTGGTCTGACATGTTACCTGTTTACGTTTGTCCAATAATTATCTTTACAACGGCCTGTGGAGCCTGGTGGAGGAAAATACTCCCTTACGCGCCTCATACGGACTTAAATATATACGCATGTGTGACCCCACCTTAAGGCCCCCTTTCCACTAGACAGCGATCGAGCTGCGCCCTCACTGCGACCTAAGTAGAATATGTGTAAACTTCGACTTTCATACTGGGTATATCATAGAAAATGTAAAAGTGACACTGAAGAGACTACAAAACAGACAATTCGTAAAAAAAGGTTCGTTTTTTCTTAACAATTAGCTGTGAGAGAGCGCAGCGAGATCGCCGTACTAGAGAAAGGGGGGTATAAGCTGAAGCTGCCTATACATCAGAACGGGGGGGGGGGGGTAATTTCTTTGATCTGAATATGCATCGGGCCCAGCGCCTTCAAAGCCTTGGGCCACACATATGTGCAAGCAATATCAATATAGCAGGAGGCTAGTCCACTGGCAGTGTAGCGTGTTTATAATGACAATGATCTTTATTTGCATGACCTTGCCCATATGGGCTAAATGCAGTAGTTACATAAAACTTTGCTGTAAAGAATCTTTACAGTGGCAGTGGGAGAGACAGAACAACTAAGGCTATGCTACACTATAAGTACATCTATCGTTTACAAAATAGTCAAATATGTAATGCTATACTATTCTACAATTTACATGTCTCTTTCCTCTTCTTGAAACAAGTGTATATGTTTTTGAGTTTTTGCGGTACAATGTTGTCAGATGATTTCATTATGTATACAAAAAGCTCATCTTTTACTAACTGTTTAGCTCGTGTATCAAAATTCAGGGCATTAATAAAAGAATTACGTATATCACTATATAACTCACACTCCAATACAAAATGAACTTCATTTTCAATATCTTTGGCGTTACAAAGTGTACAGATTCTATCACTCGGAGGAGTCCGGTTGTATCTTCCTACTTCTATTTGTAAAGGGTGATCACTAATTCTTAATTTAGCCATGTCTCGGCGATGGCTGAAATTATGTATATTTAGGTACTGTTCTCTTTCGTAGGTTTCGTTTATAATATAAGCTTCCATGCTCTTCCTCTTAGCAGAGAAAGAAGTATGTACCATTTTAAGAGTCTTTGGTATGAACCTTTATAGGCTAAATTAATTAATGACAGCATGATTCGCATGTGAAAGTAATCTAAAAGCAAGAAAGATACAAACATAAACTTAACATTACAAATCTTTGGCAATGTCTCTTTTGAATCTCACTGAGTAAAGTCACCACAAGAAAATTCTACAGATGACCCCCCTCCCTTACAGACAAATGTGCTAAAGAAAACAGCGCAAAAGAACAAGATGGCGAAGTTTTCAAAATAGAGACCATAAACGTTGTTACAGGGATCGGTGCGATAAAACATCCAGTCTAATATTCGTGCATTCAAGAAGTAATGAAAGCAACTACCTGGTAGCCTAGTATCTCTAACACTAGTATGTTGATTGTATTGCTGCTCCTACGACCGATGAAGCTGTGGGAATGGTGAGGTGAGGTGCGTATCGCTACCACTACACTCTACTTGAAGGCTACCATACGATTTGTTTTCTCCTTTCTTTTGTATCATGTTGGTCATATCCAGAAGGAGCTGTATATTTTTTTTTTTCAAAGACGGACGAAAATCAACGCGCCTGATGCCATCTATAAAAACCTGCTTGCTGTGGGCTTGTAAATATTTAATGGAGCGGAACACAGAGTATCATGAGACTTGACTCCCGTTAAAACGTACAGAAAAGGGACTATCGATATCTGTTGTGTAAAAGCCGAAAGATTTATAAAGAGAGAATCATATCTGACACATTTTTCTATTGGCGTTGTCTGTATGGAAGCTTAGTCACGCAATGTCCCTATGAACAACGACAACTTGCCTGCCACCTGGGTCGATTCTAAAAATGAATAATTTTATCATAGTAAGTGCATTAAGCTGACGACAGTCAGGCACAAAAGGAGCATCCTTGGCTATTCATTTCTAAAGGTAGGTTGAAGTTTCAAGACTTATTTTTCATCCCTTATCGTCAAGTAGGCAAGGGCTAAGTTTTGCATGTAACGTTCCACTAGGTAACATAACAGCAACACGCCATTTCAAGAATGTCTTGAACACCTGGATATCTGAAGTTGGGGACTACTGATGTAAAAATAGTGCAAATTGTAGCTGTTTGTACTTAATATTTGTTCAAAGTTACTTATGTAAATGTCAGGGCCTCCCTGAAAAGCAGTGTTCGTCACTGATGGGAGCTTACCCTGGTAAAAGAATACAGAAATATATCGATAAATACTAGTAAACATTTTTTTAAAGGAATGAATGAAGACCTTTATTGCACATTTTTACCCCACTGGGCACATGGTAAGAACACATATATGTTATAATGGAAACAATCATACACATCTATATATGCAGATATGCGTCTTATATGGCGTTCCTCCCAGAATTGTGTTATTTCGGTTGTGGAGGTAAAAGGCCGTGGAAGGAGAGGTAGGGATGGGCTATGCCTTCTAATATCGTGCCTAGACACAGCAGATAGCAGCCCACTGTCTCTATATACAGACTCAAGAGCTATGTGTCAATCAAGACAAACACATAACATGACTTTCCTCACTCCACCCAGGTGTAAATCTGGGTACCTGACTTCGGTTGGGGAGGTAAAAGGCAGTGGAAGGAGAGGGATGGGCTCTGTCTTCCAATACCGTACCCTAGACACTGTAGACAATAACGCACGACTTGTCGGTTTCAAAATGGCTATAGGATAACCTTTTCTTTTTCCTTTTTTGAAAACCTTGTAGCTACCTAGCGGCTGAGCACCCGGAGCGCGTCGGGGGAGGTTACCTGTACGGAGAGGAGCGGGGCAGGAAGTGGCCGCTGGGCGGGGCCTGGTGGGGGGGACCCCCGAGGACACACCCGGCAGCACCCGGTGACTGCGACACGGCAGCGGGGCGGATGAAGCACCCCCATAGGTCTGATAGGAGCGGTGAGTGGTGTGTTTACATGTGAAGTAGAGATGTAGATACAGTAGAAGCCCGTTAATTGCATAACGGATTAACGCACACTTCTGCTTATTGCACGGAATCCCCAAATCCCAAACTGGTGCAGTCTAGCTGTAAAACTTCACATTATTGCACCACCCGGATAATTGCAAGAAATGTGCTGGCAAATTGGGTGCGCAATTAAACGGCGTCTACTGTATGAAAAGCTGCCGCCATGATGGAGGACTATATTCAAGATGGCGGCAAGCCGTTCAGCACGCGCAATTAAGTTAGCACCTATAAAAACCGTGTCCCAGACACAGTGGATAACAACCTAATACCTATACAGAGGGTCTGTAGGCCTTTTCCCGTTAAGCGTTACGAGCCCTTCTAATTCACCTTAATCCGTGGCCAGGCCACTCTAATTCAACGTTAAGCGTTATCGGTATATCATTCGCGAAGCGTTATTGGTCGTTTTAATTCTACGTTAAGCGTTATTTGTTATCCCGAATTCACTGTTAAGCTTTACCAAGACACCCCCCCCCCCCTCTACAGCCTTAAGACTAAGGGACTTCCCTAAATTCCTCTCCTACCATGAATAGGACAATGAGAGTAGGAAGTTCCCATGGCCAAAATGAATAACAGGTCGTTGCCTAGGAGACGGTGGTTAACGAGAGATTATCTCCCAGGAGATTATCTGTCAAACTTTTTCACCTGGCAACTTGTACATGCAGAGAAGGCCATCCTTGCGATAGTCCAACAAACAGAACAACCCTGAAAAGATGGCGTACGTAAAATCTAAAATCTACCATCTCTCCTTCTCAGACCAACCTCTGCCTCGCCTGCCGAGTCACGCCGGTTTCCCGCGCGCGGGAAAATCACCACAGACGACAGGAACGAGGCCGAGCAGTGACCAGGGTTCGGGCAGAGGTTCGGCGGTGTTTCTGCCCAAAGTCGGGTCACCTGCACAGTTGCGGGCCCGGAGTAGCAGCACTGGCAAGGATCCCGACGGTAACGGAATTTTTTTTCTTCAGTTTTTTAAACGTATTTGTCCAATGCAAGGCTATTTGACCACTTGTATAGGCAATGAGCTAAGTTGATCAACTTGATGGATGGTGAACACTATTATGCAAGGAGATATGGTGAACACTGGTTTTAAACTTGAAGTTGAAGGTTATATTTAGAAGGGAAACAGTTGCCATCCAGATAGTTCCTCTTTCTTTCGTTTCGTCTATTTCTGAAAGGTAATATTGTAGGGATAGCACGTAAATGTGGTTTACTTACCCATGAGAAAGTGTAAACGAGAACTTTTTATCTTCAAAAACTATGAATTAAGAGGTATTCTCAGGCATGCTCACGTTACTGGTAGCGTATTCTGTGGCCGGAACACACGTACGTTACATAACACTTATCTATCCGTTTTTAATTAGCACTTTTCGTGGTATAGTCTGCAAGCTTGTTGTCCAGCCTTTGCATGGTTCCTGTTCAACCAATATAAATAACTATTCCCTATGAATTATACCCCCTTCTAGACTAAAATCACGCTCCTAGCGGCCAACCCTACAAATGCCAGCCTGTGAGAGATAGTGTTAACACGGGCTGTGCCAACTTCTATGAATTATAATGAGTATAAATTATATTTCAAAACAATACATTTCCGTAGCTTTTGACTAGGACTGTGGGAACCTACCTCATCTATCTATGAACTATAACGAATATCAATGGCATTTCAAAACAATACATTTCCGTAGCTGTTGACTTGGAGAGTGTGAACCTACCTCGCATCGCCGGGCTGACTTCCGGACCGACTCCACAGGACTTTCGCGAGGACTCGGACCTGGACTCCGACCGGATGGATATCACCTCTATCTCAGAAGGTAGGCAGGCGTTCTGGGTGTCACCGCTCTCCTGCAGGTTCGGTACAAATCGCAAGGGGGCGTAAATGAGAAATGAAAACAAAAACTTGCTGAGTTTAATTGACATCGCCTCTCGCAGGCTTTGGCTTTGGTCACATTTCCAAAGCAGCTTTCGGGAGCGAAAGGAATGATATAAAAGGCATCAAAATACATAAAATGACAAAATAAGATTCATAGGAATGATCTGTGTATATTTCTATACTTTTTCGTTTCTTAAAACATAACAAAGTTACCAGTTTGCAAATGTGACCTAAGCCCTTCTGGGTGTCATCACTATCTTGCATTTTCGGTACAAATCGCTAGGGGGCGATCAATCAATCAATCGAATGGTTTACTGGTAAAAAAACTCTTGTAAAGGGCTAGCCCTGTTAACTTAGAACAGTATACAATGTACACGTTACGAAACAATGCAAGCTGTGAATTACAAGGTGAACATTGCCTTTTTTCCAAGCAACTTCACAACTTGGGAAGAATACTCCGTGCTTTTGTAAAACCCGATTAGCAGACGTAACGTTAACGTTATATCTGTTTTATATTATATTTCATTTCTTTATTCAGACGGTGCTGACGCTGAGACGAGCCTGTCTCAACAGATATCCGGCAAACTACATGTGATAGACGAGGTACAACACTCCGCTTTATTCACTACCACACATAACGCTTAACTCTTTACATTGAAAAATAAGCCCGTAAAAACGTCTATGAAATTCAAGGTTCAATAAGCCTTCTCACATTAGTCAGGACGCATGTGCGGCGACAGGAATTCTAGGTAATATGTCAAAGGGTAAGGCACAGAAAAAGAAAACAAAACCCGTCTGGAAATTGTTATGCAAATCTAAACAATGGTCAAGACAATGTACTTTTTTGTGGGCCTTACCCTTTGACATATTACCTAGAATTCCTGTCGCCACACATGCGTCCTGACTTCTGTGAGAAGGCTTATATGTCAGCAAATAATACAGGATTTTCATTGACGTCATACTAATTAAAATCTGAATCCTCCGACGACCATGTTGGCGTGTGATTGAATTAAGCAGTGGCACTGTGATTGTGGTGCCACATTGTCTTCGTGGTTTACAAACGTACTCTGTAATCCAATATGGCGTAGATGACGCCAAATGATTTAAAGCCTGTATATCTTCAGACACTGTCCATCTCTACAGCCTGACAATTTTCGGAAAACACCTCTGAACATTTCGAGTGACATCCTTCACTCTTCTTCTGCGTCAATGAAGAATGAACTGGCAGAACAAATCAATGAATCTGACTGACAAAAAGTTGAACATGTCAAAGTTTAGTCACTAACAAATCTTTCATGTTTTACCTATGACAGGATATTGAGGGCATGGTGAACAAGATGAGGCCAGGTTCGGCGGATTCTGGGCTGGGGAGCACGCTTTCGGGAGGTAAGAACAACACAAACAACAGCAATGAACAAACATGTCTGATCAATACTGTTCACGAGACTTTGAACAATCCCTCGAAATTTCTCGCGAGACTTCAAAATCCCGAGAAACATCGCGAGACTCCTTTCAGCTTTTGCGGATATGACGATACAAGTTACACCCATGGGGATAATCTATTAAGTAACGTGAGAACTACTACATGCAGGGCCGTTGCGAAAGTAGAACCAGATCATACAATAGACCTAATTATAATTGCCCATTACAATTAGTGCTTCAACCTTTATCATAGCATGACAAGTAGCGGTTTGACCAATAGGGTAGTGGCTGGATGCTAGTCAAGCCTTGTTTGTGCTCTTATTTTGCATTTCTACGTTTTGACGGAGGTAGACGGGAGTATATAGGATCGACCGTGGGAAGAGGAAAGTATAACATTCGGGAGCTGTTTATATCCGTCTGTACAAATTTTGGATTTTCAAAAATTCATTTTAACCGTTCTGTTGGAGATAGAAGGGTTATTCATTTTGTGAACAAGGTCGACGGAGTTCGTCCGAAAATTTAGAGGGGTAAGTCCCTATATTGTTAATGCCGGTGTTGAAGGTAAAGTGTTAGCATTTTTCTATGATATATTCTATCAACACAGATGAACTTTCATGCTAAGATTTGTAGCCGTAACAGTTGTACAATGCTTAACTTTCTTCCACCGCAAAACTTTGTGTTATGTTGGAAGAACGTTAAGCATTGTACTATGATTACTACCAGCATAGATGAGTTCCATGATGATATTTAACCGTTGTTTGCCAGGATCCTCGTCGGATGACACCGGCTATGCCCAACCAAAATAGTGTAGGGTCGGCAGGTTTTTCTATGGTAGGTAGGGAAACAGATTTTTAGATTTTTAACTGTTGTTTGCTAGGAACTTCGTGGGATGACACCAGCTATGCCCGCTCAACAAAGACTAGGGTCGGCAGGTTTTTTTTTATAGGATCTAGGATGGGTAGGGAAACAGGATTTTTTCCTAGGCCTAAGATTTTTAACTGTTGTTTGCTAGGAACTTCGTCGGATGACACCGGCTATGCCCGCTCAAAAAAGACTAGGGTCGGCATTTTTTTTTTAATATAGGATCTAGGATGGGTAAGGAAACAGGATTTTTTCCCTAGGCCTAAGATCTTTAACTTGTTTTCCAGGAACCTTGTCGGATGACACCGGCTATGCGCACTCTCGGAGGAGGGCGGACATCGCGCGGAAACAGGGAAAACACGTCAGGTGGAAGCGCCAACCTGTGCAGATTGAGTTCCTTAAGGAGGTACGCGAGGCCTTATTGTAAATCGTACATTTTGGTGCTGTACTTATTTCATTTTATTTATTGGTTTAGCAGTTCAGCAAGCACAGCCAGGATTGCCCAACTAACCTGTGACTAAACGTTATCATTGTCTTAATTGTCCAGCAGTCCTTAAGCCCCCTTTACAAATCAAGAATTTACCTCGGCCGAGTTGTCAGCGAGCTCTAATTTACGAGGAGGTATGACCCTGATGCCGACGAAGAAACTCTGCCATTTGTTCGTAGGCATCAGGGTCATTCCTCCTCATAATTTAGAGCTCGCCGTCAACTCGGCCGAGCTAAATTCTTGATTTGTAAAGGGGGCTTAATAGCGTGGCAAGTCCCCTTTCGCTTCTCTCTAGGGCAGGCGATACAATGTTATATTCAAGGAGCAACCAGAGTAGTTGGACTTGCGGTTGGTTCTAGAGTACTTTGAGGTACAGGAGTCTTTCCACCTGAAAGTGCGTTTTAACCTAGAGATATTAGAGTCCTTAAGCTTTACACCATAGTGCGTCGGAGATACTGGAGCCTTTACACCTTGTAGTGCATATTAACGTGGAGATACTGGGGTCCAATGTACCTTACAAAAGTCTTTTGTATCCCCAGCCCCCGCTAGAGGAGACCTCGCCCCTTCCCCCGTCCCCCCAGCCGTCTGACCGAGAGACTACGTCACCTAGCCCGGACATGACGTCGGCTAGCCCGGACTCGGAGCGGACGGACCGAGTCGGGTCGGTGGAACTCCCTCCTTTACCCAACCTGCCGGACCTACAGGCGGAGGGTGAAGATACAAAGGAGAAGCAATCTGAGGAAAACATCGAGCAGAAGGTTAACATTTTATTTAAAACTCGTAATGGTGATATATACAGGAATCTCTCTTGAGCTCCCTCCACTACCCAACCTGCCGGACTTATCGGTGGAGGGCGAGGGTACGAAGAAGCAGAAAGCGGAAGAAATCGTCGAGCAGAAGGTACACACTGACAAAGAGAGATATGATATGATATGATATGATATAGTCAGACGTTTCACTAAGCAACCACAATCTTTCGTTAGTGTCACTGACGAAAGATAATGGATGCTATCTGAAACGTCTGGCTGTTTTCAATACCATATCCAGTTACTTGTTAGTGTTAACATTTGGCGTATCTTTTCATCTGGATACGTAACCTAAATCACATTTTTCTTTGTGTAAAACAGACGTGCTAATTGATTGCTGTAAATGTTACTCTATGATGAAATGGTTGATTGATTTGGCATGTGATATATTGTAATCCCCGACAGCCCTTTGTACAACTCGCTGATGAATAGAATAGGTGTAAACAGGGTTGTAGCCAGCCTGAAATAATTTTCAGTCCCCTCGATTTTGAATGGGAATCCTATCGAGCACCGAAGGCATGGCGTGACGTTGCGCGTCATTTCTAGGGGGTCTGGGTCCCAGAAAATTTTTAAATCAAGACCCTCTGAAAAACTATTTTCTGCATTTTGAGGTGCAAATTTTGCTTGTACGCTAAGCTCTTCGATGGCATCTGTTTTGGTGAAGAAGAACACATGGGTTTCAGGTTTTTTTTATATCTTTACATATCAATGTTTGTACGTCCCAGGGGACGGAATGGGGAAAACTTTTTTTCAGTCCCCAGCTGCAAAATTCCTTCAAATGTTTATTTTTATTTCTTCCTCAAACGTACATAGGCAGGGAAATACACACATGATATACCCTGAATTGCGTAGGTTTGTTACAAAAAAACTTATACGTGCAGAAATGACTGAAGGACAGGTGCTGGCTACAACCCTGGGTGTAAAGCATGCGAAATTTGCAAGCAAGGAAACACCATTTATCTTTCTCTCTACTATGTCGTAGTGATTGCGTTGTGTGTGGCCCAGGGCTAACGAAACAGAGATGGGCACCGCCCTATGCGCCAGAAATGGGCACCGCCCTTGGCGCGGGAAGGGTTTAACTTAACTACAATGTCGATACGTCTTTAAACTCAAGATTGCAGAGCTAAATCTAAAGATCAGAACTGGTGCCAAAAGAGACAATTAAAATCAAAATTAAAAGTTTCTTTTGAATTGATACTTCGCTGTCAAATCAATCTTACATACTGATGATTAATATCCACTTCTTTAAGAAAACAAAAGTAAGACATGTGTTTGAATGACGGATGAAGACACCCTGTCAAACCCTATGATTGATTTCGCACAGGGCTCCGAAGAGAGCGTTCAATCAGCGAAGACCACCATGAAGCGGAGACCGAAACCCAAGCCGAAAACATGGAGAGATCTCATCAAGTACGTTTACTGTTTAAGTTGTACAGTAGAGGTCGTTTTATTGCACACCTCATTTGCCAGGGTCTCCATTAGTGACTGATACGTCACTACTAGGGCTGGGTACCGGTACAGAAAATTCAGGTCCAGGTCCGGTTCAGGTCCAAAGGATCAGGTCCAGGTCCGGACCTGAACCTGATTCAGTATAACTCATACCAATGGTCCATTTCACTACAAAGAAATCTGTTTGGTGGAGTATAAGACTTACACTGGCGTCTTTAAATCCTACAACGCTAACTGCACCTGTACGATTGACTGTAAAACTTGGTAGAAATGACTATAAACTCTACTCTACTTCACTCTTGTTATTTTCTTCCACCTGCAAGCGCCAAAACGTGTGAATGCCTGATCAAATAATATGTTAATTTTCTAACCGGTCCAACATCCGGTCCTCCTAATTTTTTCAGGTCCGGTTTTTCTGGACCGGTCCAATAAGAAAAACCGGTTTTGTACCGGTACGCTGTACCGATACCCAGCCCTAGTCACTACTCTTCCTGGAGTCCGGGTAAATGATGTAATCACTGTGCAATAAAGGCGGTATATCCGCCCTTCGGCGTAAAGATGCACTCTCACCGCACTGGCGTCAAGCTTGCGTCAATGCGGGGTTCGTTCACTGCGTCACTGTTTTGTTATTTTCTCCGATTTTTTAAAATAATTTAGACATTGCGTAATACGTAAAAGTATGACTTAGAAGACGACAAAATACACAAAAAGTAAGAAAATTCGTTCTTTATCTCTGAAATGTATCTTTCGAACCCAGCAGTAACGCAAGTGCAATGAGAGTGCACCAGCTTCGCAGGCACGCGGCGCGGCAGCTAACGTTTGCACATCTATCTGGAAATGCTCTTTAAAACTATCTACTGATCAAAATAAAGGACTTCAACAAGATACTCACTCAACTTAAACATTTTCCCCAAAACCGCCATTTCTATCCAGACCTGTTCACAGCGCTCCGAGAAGTAGAAGCGCCAAAGGTCACGTGGGCGATGACGTACTTGATGACGCACTTCCGGACGATGACCCGCTCGACTACCTTGCAAAGTACTGCATTGTTCGGTAAGCCCAATTTATTTTTTAATAACGGAGCGAAATTTTTCACTTATTACCTTACCATTATTTCATATTTAGGTGGAAATGCTTTGTTCATGTTAGAGTCACCTTTCCAAACCGGAGCCTGGCTGAGCTGTTTGCAAGAACAAAAATACAAGTTGCTATAAAAAGTAAAAGACAAATAGGCTGATGAATGTTTCATTTAGTCTTGTGTCTTTTATATCATACTTTTCGTTCGTGCGACCGGTGGCGGTCTGCAT
>NC_049995.1:17829151-17837881 GCF_000003815.2 Branchiostoma floridae
AAATCGTAGCTTTCTCATCAGTTTGCGATACATATCTAATGAGTATAAACAGATTACCTAGTAGCTACAAGTTTTTCATATCTTGATAAGTTGAAAAAATTCACCATGGTTTTATGTTTCCTGTTATTAGGCCGAACCGTTTGCCGACGTACGAGGCCGTCTTCACCTGGTACGCGAAAGGACCACAGGAAGATGATGAGGTGAGGGAAAGTCGTGAACAGGGAAAATTTCTGAACTGGTTCAGATGGGCAACATATGGGAGAATGGACAATTCCACTCTGAACAGGAACGGATGCCTGTGTGTAGAACATACCGGCACTTGGTACCTTGCCCTTCCACCCCCACCCCCACACAGACGAATAAACATTAGCTTCTTAACTCAAACAACAGTGATGGATTGACTTAGCGCACCACTTTTTTCTACGTATACCAAATTCCTGGCGCTGTCAAAACTCACCAATGGAGCTCAGAAACGATCCAATAAAAAAGAAAATAGGAACATCACCTGCTGCTTCCTGGACCGATCTGATGCCCCGCCCCCTGTTCGATCATGGTTCTATGTCGAACACCTCCGTCAAAAACAGCGCTAGTAGGACAGAACTGGCCGCCGCCGCTATTTAGCCGATAATAACGACTGACTTCAATTTAGTTTTTGAAAAAAAATGTGCTGCCTTCTTTGTCGGTGGGTGTAGTCTTCAACAAAGAAGACATAGCCTTTTTCTGTGACCATTTCTGTCCCACTGGGGCTGTTTTTTTAGGGTGTTCTAAACAGAACAGGGGGTTCTATTTGTTCTATATGCCGTTCGATAGTATCGGTCCATTGACATAAAAAATGAGTATATTTCACTCTTTTCATCAAACCTCTTAACGTACTCTTATTTTTTCACCAGGTCTCCGCAGGACGGACCGCCTTTAACCAATCTAAGAAATTGAGATCTTCGTCTTCAAGTTTAAAAAGCGACAAGGGCATCGACGCCGCTAGCGACCAAAAGATGGGACCTAGAGAAATGTTCAACGTAATAAAACCTTTACCTTCTTTGTTATATGATGGGCAGACTACTTCCTCGTCCCAACAATGAACCTGTGAATACTGTACATAGCATCTGTCTTCTATTATTCTATCCATGCTTATCTGAATCGCTGTATCCTAAAAGGAAAATATTGGATTTTTAAGAATGCTGGCAACCTTAAAAAAACTTACTTTTGTAAATCATTCTGTTAATGCAGGAGCTTTTGCGGTGGTCTTATATTCGCGATTTTCGCGGTGGCCGCTAAACCGCGAAATTAAATGACAATGACAATGATCTTTATTTGCATGACCTTGCCCATATGGGCTAAATGCAGTAGTTACATAAAACTTTGCTGTAAAGAATCTTTACAGTGGCAGTGGGAGAGACAGAACAACTAAGGCTATGCTACACTATAAGTACATCTATCGTTTACAAAATAGTCAAATATGTAATGCTATACTATTCTACAATTTACATGTCTCTTTTCTCTTCTTGAAACAAGTGTATATGAATTCACAGAGTTTTTGCAGTACAATGTTGTCAGATGATTTCATTATGTATACAAAAAGCTCATCTTTTACTAACTGTTTAGCTCGTGTATCAAAATTCAGGGCATTAATAAAAGAATTACGTATATCACTATATAACTCACACTCCAATACAAAATGAACTTCATTAAAACTACCGCGAATATATTCAGTACAGTACGGTACTGTAAATTGTCAATAGGGCTTGCCACTTGAACCATTGTAACGTAACTTTATTATGACCAAAAAATCTGTCTTTTCTATCACGACGTGTGGAAGGATAGCTCTTCAGTGAGCTAAACTGGATTGATATCACTTTCGCTTATTTATCATAATCACTCTCACTTTCTTGCCACAGGACACACCTCAGAGCTACAAGGAGAAAGTGAAGAGTAAGATAGAGTACCTGCTGGGGAAACAAGACGACCTGCAGATGGAACTACATCAACTCAGAGGTAGGAGCAATTTTGACGGTATTTCTTTAAGCGGATTTTTCAGTTTCCGTACCTATATAGCCTATTCTCCAAGCAAAGGTTGAGTCGCAAAGATATAGTAGTAGTTAGGAAATTTACCGGCGCGCGAGACGTTAAATTCCCCGACTTCTACTATATCTTTGCGTTTCAACATCTGCTTGGAGAATATAAATAGCCGGTATAAGTGCCCTTCGGCGTAACACACTATTTTTCGCAGGCACGCAGCGCGGCAGCAGCTGGTTATATTACACTGGACGACCAATGACACCTAACCTTTGCACATCTGCACTGCACATGTTGTTTGTAGCTATCTTGTGAGGAAGACTATAAAATAAATGTATTCTATATCTAACATACAAAGCCTGGTACAGAGCAGTTTCTTTTTTACATATGGTTGAAGGCCCTTTGAAACTCGCCCCCGCATATTGTTTCATATTTTATATATAATCTTTATTGCAAATTCATGCCCGAGGGCTAATTGCATACAGGGTAAGGTAGTAGTGATTCTTACATACTTAAAAAAGAAGGGAAATGATAATCATAGATAAATAAAAAAGGGAATAACGTCTAAACTAAATCAATTTCTACTTAAGCTAATTGATGGGTTTAACTTCTTTTCCGTATGCAGTAGAAGATGAATTGTCCAACATTTTCATATATAAAGGGGCTGGACGACTTAAGCAAGAAGATGGATTTTTGTTCGTCGGTAAGATTATAAAAGCTTGGGAAATTTTTGTAGATTTCAAGGAAAATTTTGATTCTTTGGGAACTGTAATGTGAACATTGACAAATGAAATGCATTTCATCTTCCACTGCTTTCTCTGAACAGTATTTACATGTTCGAATTCTCTCGTCAACGGACAGTTTTTTGTACCTGCCCCTCTCTATTTCTAATGAATGAGCACTTATCCTCATTTTACATAAAGCGGATCTTAGCTCAAAATCTGAATGGTATAGGTAACTCTCCATACTGTACTCAGATTTAAGTTTTTTATACAATCTTAACTTACCAGCATTAACAGATAATTGGTGAAGAGATCTCTGAGAATACATGTCTGTTAGCCTTTTCCTTAGCGATACACAAACATACTTGCTATCAACAGTGTTACTGTGCCAGATGAATGAATTACCGCTACTATCTAAAATTTCTTTTACATGGTACAACCAGTTTTTCTTGTTACTATTCATCATATCATTTTGTTGGGACAATAGAGCGTCTACTTGCAAAGGATGTGTACATATCTGAAGTTGTCTTAGCCGCAACCAATATCTAACTATCCTAACTGAAACATCAACATCTAATGGAAATCTTCCGAGTTCAGCTTTACATGCCAAGTTGCTGGCGTTTCTATGAACTCCTAGAATACTTATATCTACTCCAGGGGACTTGGTACGGTCCATAGCCGGGGAAGCCCGCCGACCGGGAGCCCTCTCCAGCGTCAAGACCAAGAAGGGGAAATCTAAAGGGAAAAAGAAGAGCAGGAGAAGTAAGGCCAAAAAGAGCGGAGTGTCGGGAGCGAGCAGCGCCGTGAGTAAAAGCGCGCAGCTCAGGAGGATGGGCGACAAGGAGCTGTTAGCGTCACTAACCAAACCGGAGAGGGAAACCGTGAGTTCTGTTTTACATTGTGTAATGGTATAGCCACATCTCCAAACCGATGCCCGATCGGGTTGTTTGTCCAAATCGGGATCCGGTCAGGCAGCTTTCGGGAACGAAAGGTATGCTGTAAACGACGTCAAACTGCATTATTTATGTATAACATATTTAGGTATATATTTCTATTTTTCGTTTCCACAAACAGCCCCGTTGGGAACCGGTTTGGAAATGTGATGTAACGACATTTGGAAATCTTCTCACATTATTTCAGTCATTCTTTTCAGAGCATAAAAAAATGAAACTCAATACTGACACATTTATGCTCAATGATGACATCTGTTTATGTTGTACCAGCTGGAGGCCGTGTTTCAAGTGAAGAAGGTTAAAGCGGAAATGATGTCACGAGAGGACAGAATCAGGAAATTGGAAACAAGAATAACAAATCTACGAGGTACGTAGACGCTAGAATATTGTACTTTGTATATCTCTATGACTAATATAGTGCTAAAACCTTAACTCTATTTTCAATTTTGTATTGTAACTGGTAACATAATCGTTGCAAAAATGTATTAGGCACTGATCCTAAGATAGCCATACATGTGTCCTGTAAAATTAAACTGAATTGTTTATTTTGATTTATTTATTTATCTAAAATCTGAGGAGTTGCCAGAGGAGTAATTTCCTCGCCACCGAACCGCGGAGCCTGGTAGAGGCTAGTAAAAATGTGCACAGGCGTCATGTCTCATGACGAGCCTCCTGTACAATGTTCGCTATTTTTCACCTTCTTTACTACTTTCGTATATCCAGACGAGATTCGGCGAGCAGACTGGAAACTAACGAGACAGAGAGAAGCAGACATGAGGCAGTTCACACAGTCCCCGGGGTTCCGGCGGGCACAGAGCTCACGGTATCGGACACTACACCCGGAAGTAGTAAGTACTGTGAACTTATAACTTTTTTTTCTTTTGGTACTGAATCCAAGTTGTTCCGCCGCGATGTAACAAACTACCACTCAGTGTGGCACACCAGTTTCGCAGACATGTGGCCGCACACTTTTCTGTCTCATAAACACAGCCGTTGCCTTTCCGAACAGTCGTTGCCTTTCCGACAGGTCGTTGCCTTTCCGATAGGTCGTTGCTTTTCCGAACGATCGTTGCCTTTCCGAAAGGTCGTTGCCTCTCCTAACGGCCGTCTCCACATTGCTGACCGGTCTATACAATATCCGAGCGTTTCGTAACTTTTGGGGGCTGACAAGGGGCAAAAACGCTTACATAGTAACAGTCTAATCAACTCATTACGTTTTATATTACTGTATCAGAAAACAACTACGTATACCAAGCATTAGAATATAGAATATCAGTTTTATCAACCTTTATGTGCAAGTTTGAATAGAATCATAACCGTAACAACCCACATATTTTGTGTGTTTATGTAGGATGTAGAGTTGGAGGTTGAGGACCTGAAAGAAGCCCTGTTTCAAGTTAACAGTCACCTTTCCGCTAAAGAACTGGACTTCATCAGTCATGTGAGTACAATCATGGACTTGTTTATTTCAACAATAGGCAGCAACCTAGACACTGGTCTAACCTCTGCTTGGAGAGTAGACAATTAGCTAGAGCTGGCCGATGCAATGTCCGAGTAGGCAGAGTGTTCGCCTTGCATTCGGTAGGTCGTGAGTTCGATCCCCGGCCGAGTCATACCAAAGACTCTAAAAATGGTACATGACGCTTTCTTTGCTTAGCACTCGGAACACACACACTAGCCTCCTGCTGTAGTGATTGTACAAACTTGTGTGGCCCAGAGCTACAGAAACGGAGATGGGCACCGCCAAAATCTTACAAGGAATGCAATAAAAGCTGCAGAGTGTAGCAATTCGGGTTGCTACCAGCTTTCAGTGGATTCAATAAGCTTCTAATAGTTATTATTTGACAGAAAAAGAACGCTTATCAAAGCTCAGCTACATACAATAGCTTTCTTTCTTCCTCGATATATTGGGAAGGGGCGGGGTGGGGGTGTCACTAGCTTTACGGTAAGGTTGCAGACATCTAAAAAGTTACTCAAGTCTATACAATCATTGTATTATATCACTAGTGGTTTGACTGTGTGCATCTGCTATTCTAATCTAACTAGAATGTGTTGATAAATAAACTACAAAACGTTCTCACAAACCTTTCAGGATAAAACGTTTCCTCTCAAACAAGTGGAACTCCTGGAAGTCTTCTTTGCAAAAGATTTTGATGTCAAAGGTCATAAAATGACAACTCGTTCCCATGAGATTTCTGAAATGTTAGCGACTCGGATAATACTGACGTCTACCGAAATTGTAATGAACTGCAGATTTCAAGCGCACCGCTGAACTCATTATAACACTTGAAAGTTGTCAGAGTAGAGATTTTTATCGTTAATTAACGACTAGTGAACTATTGTTATTACTATTTACTATCAGTGATCTACTGTTTATGATGTCATTATACTTCTCCTGCAGGTACTAGATATACCCGGCAGGGGGCGCCTCAACCTCAAACTGTTCAGCGCAGTCGCCGCTTTGTCGGAGAGGATCACGGAAGTGGAGTAAGAACTATCGATTGATTCATTGATTGATTGATTTGATGATTGATTAAAGATGTACTAATTTATCTAGTCATTTGTTTTACGTGGAATCCACATTTTTATAACTGCTGTTTGGTGTTATTATTACGTATTTGTTTAACGCTAGTTCACCTTTATCCGTCCGGTATCTGTTGCTTTTGAAAACAGAGTGTTTAGGCACATCAAGCCAACGGGTGGTAGTTTTAAATATTGCAATTTAAACCCAACGTTCATCGACATGATATCCTGCTTTTTAAAAGCAACGGATATTGGTTACCCAACGGATAAAGGTAAACTAGTATTAATGTTATATTTCTACCTACTGCTGCCTTCCCTGCAGGCCTTTCGTGACGAAGTTGATTGACAAGATGGATTTTGAGGCCCTGTCTGTGAAGATGGAGAGATGTAAGGTACGTGCACTGTTATATTTGAAGAAATAAAGCTTCTTGATTGTAAAACCTTACAACATTGTCAAAGTTTGTCGGAAGTCCATCTCTCCCTTTTGACATTACAGATTTTTTTTTAAATTCTTCATTTTGATCTCCAGGAGACATTGTGCTTAGTGTCCGACCAGCATCATGAAAGTCTGTCGAAAGTCTGTAGCGCCACCCGTCCCGTCTAAAATATATCTTTTTTAAAAATTTCCAGGAAATGTTCCGCTTGCTGTCCGACAAGCATCATGAAACATTGTTGGAAGCCTGTGTCGTCCCCCGTCCCAGCTTACACTTAAATCTCAAGGAGCTGTTCCGGCTGCTGTCCGACTAGCATCATTAAAGTTTGTCGGAAGTCTGTGCCTTCCCCCATCCCGTCTAAAATTCACTCTTTTTCCAGGAAATGTTCCGGTTGCTGTCCGACCAGTACCAGGACACCCCGCCCGGCACGGTGAAGACGCATGCGCTGGGAGTGGAGATGGCGGCAGGTGGGCTGAGGAACGAGCACATCAAGCGGGTGGGTAGCCTTGACTTTGTTATCCCACTATGCGGCCATTTTGCGACCGTTGGCGTAACTTGTTGGGATACCGTGGCTAGTTTTCTTCTCCGGGAAGCTAGTTTTTTGGAGGGAATGTTTCATGTCGAAAAGGTCTTGTACCAGGGGAGTTTTGTGGTTTTGTCTTGGCGTAAAACCTGGAAATATCGAACTTGAATATTGAATATGCCCCCATCCGCCCAACCCTACCCCACCCACACACATACACAAACTACGCCAACGCTCGTTTCTTACATTACTGGATATTTATATATTATGACCAGTGATACCTGCCTACGTTTCAATGCCTGTCAGACATCTCTCGCCACTATTTGTAGCCGATGTAGGTAGCGCTTTTGCGGCGAGAACACTATCCCAAACATGGCTAAGTTTGGCTCGTCCTAGCTCTTGTCACAGGGGTATCAAAGTTTTAACTATTCTCATTCCGTTTTACACAGGTTCTGTGCAAGTTGGACCGGGAGGGGACCGGCTTGGTGGATTTCCTGACTTACCTCATCCACATCCCGCTGTTCATAGAGATACACGAACGCATTGTGGATGATCCACTCGACTCAGACCGGTTTAGATAGCGGCACTGTAAGCCTGCACTTTCAAACAATATTGCTAGATGGCGCTGTGACATGGACATAGAGATACACGAACAGATTGTGGACGACCCACTGGACTCAGACCGGTTTACATAGCGGACTGCAGTTTAAAACAATATTACTAGAGGTCGCTGCCACATACAGATCCACAAATGGAGTGAAGAAGATCCACTAGTCACAGCAATACGATAGCGGCACTATCAACCTGCACTGTTAAATCATTTTACTGCCACATCGTGGTAAAGGATAACAATCCATCTTACCCCACTCCGTACGGACACGTGTTACGGTCATCGGAACCAATCAAAACTATCAGGCAAGAAACCATCACGGGTGGAAGAAAGAGGGGAAGATAATATCAGAGAATGGACAGATATGACGCTGAGTGAAACATCATGAAGAACAGAAAACTGAGAAGGGTGCAGAAAACTGGTTGTAAGAGCTTCTGCGGTGTCTCAAATGACCAATATTTAGATTAAGGGATAGATGATATGATATGATATATGATATGATATGATACATGTGCAATATGTTCCACCACAGGTTAAGGACAATTGTAAAAACTACATTTACAAAAGACTCTGTCATTAATAAAGTTCACTACACAACAGCTAAGCCACATTTTATCTCATTATTCTTACAAATACCAAGAATGCTGTTCATGTTCTTCAATGAAAAGGGGTTCGGCGTAAATCTTCATATTAGAAATTTACATGTAGATGAAGAAACTAATGGCTGTGTACTTGTACCATGTGATGGCTACCTAACACCAGATATTTGATGCACTCACAGACACACAGATACACAACAACTATATCTAAACAAGAAATAACAATGCATTAAAACCTTGAAAAACACCAAGGCATAAACACATCACACCACAGCTTAACTTTAGCAAACACCATCGCTGTCCTTTATTACAAATTTATGTACATTTCATACTAGGAAAATCCTGAAAAGACT
>NC_049995.1:17838742-17847985 GCF_000003815.2 Branchiostoma floridae
CTCCAGCATTAAGTTGATGTTTAAAACTACGCGGGTGTCACAATAAAGCATCATCATACACCAACACGTGCCTTCTTCTAGTTCCCCACGTGTACAGAGGAAGAAGTTGGGTAAGTCCACTTTAATCATTCTCAGGGCAGGGAAAGCTTAACGTCATAAGCAATTCGTAACTTCAGTAAATGCATCTTTTTTTCTTTTTTTTATAATCTGTACATATCTTCACAAAACCACCTTTCTCTCAGTGAATATTTCCACTCTATCTGATGAGAGCTATCTCCACATCTCATAGCGAACATTAGAATGGGCCCCCTTTTTAGAACATAATGTTTCGTGCTCATTTTGTTTATGTAATATTTCTGTCCGCCTACACATATCATGTCTCGTCCGTGCTGGACAAGTCTCAAGATCAGTCGTGCTGCTGAGTAGCAGCCGATTTTAGAAGGCTCGCCGTCGTAAGTACAAAATTCATTTATCCATGTTATACTGGTTTATTGAGCTGAACTCTTAGCAGCCAAGTTGCTTAATTGCGAGGTTCACAGTACAAATTCCTTACCAATATGCGATATTAGATAAGATATGGCAATCGAATACAGGTAAAAGACAGATTAACTTCAAAAGAATGGGAACTTTATCACTGCATAACTTTAGGTTAATTACTCAAGAAACGCGTAGCATATCAGTATAGTTAAAGGAATGGTTAAAGTAAGAATAACATGTCAGCTGAAACCTCAGGCAGCGCAACATTTACTTCTTGTCTTGATGTTGATTGTCTGGTATCAGAAGATGACTCGTGGCGCTGCTTCATCTACATAGAGATTAATCGTTTTTGTCTACAGGATGACGACATACAGCTTTATTTTCAGTGGGCGGCGAAACACAGACTGCGCAGTGCACATATTGGGTTCAAGTGTGAGGCGCTTGTGATAATCAACGCCCTCAATGATCAATGAAGTAAATGTAAGAGACGTCGAGTAACGGGAAGGCTTGACACTTTGGAAAAAGACATAGTGCTGGGGCTGTCTGATGTTAGAGTCAGATACCACATCCTTACATTACAACCGTGAAGTATCGTCAAGTCTTAGACCCATGGCTGAAAACTGCCACTCCGACGTCATGCAAAATGTCGCAGAAGTCGCTCAAAAAGACCTCTTGAGAGAAAGTATTACAAAACCGGGTACAGACTCTATTCATCCTCTTGCCAAGCAACCAGACGGAGGTGTCGATTTCTACATCCCTGATGAACAACTGTCTACCAAGAGCGATACAACAGCTGAGAACAGACAAGATATCGCTATCAGCCCTGTGGACACGCACGCTATTGCATACATATGCAAGAATGATAGTATTTACATGAAGAAAAGGTTGAAAAAGACGAAACTTGAACCCTTTCAGAAAACAAAAACGTCCAACAGTAACCATGATAACGACGTGCACTTGGCAGGGTGTGGCTCGTTCAAGAACGATTTTGATTCGTTAGTTTTGAAGGGAAGTAATAGTCTCAACAACACCAGGGATCCAAACCCGATGTACACACAAAGCACCATGGATCATTCTCCTAATGACAGTAATCCTAACCCAAAGTACCTGCACAACACCGTGAATCCTCCAAACGACGTTAACCCTAACCCTATGTACACACAAAGCACCATGGACCCTCCTCCTAACGACGTTAACCCTAATCCGATGTACCTGCCAAGCACCACGGATCCTTCTCCAAACGACCATAACCCTAATTCGATGCACATGCAAAGCACCACGAATCCTTCTCCAAACGACCTTGACCCTAACCCGATGTACATGCCATGCACCAAGTATTCAAACGTCAGCTCCGAGCCTACCGTGAAGTCATCTAACGGCGAAAACGACCCCTACACCCAGCCATCTGCTGACCCCTACACCCAGCCATCTGCTGACCCATACACCCAGCCATCTGCTGACCCCTACACCCAGCCATCTGCTGAAGGACGCAGGCAAGATGATGAGGATGAAGTTACCTGTATGTCGACTAACAACGACGACAATCCTTGCCTTCAGCCGTATGCTGTTGCACGTCAGCAAGATGATGAAGAGGAAAGTATCGTTGAGACAGCAAACAATGAGGACAATCCCTGCATCCAACCATATGCAGTTGCACACACAAACAATGAGGACCAACAATGCATCCAACCATATGCAGTTGCATACCAGGAAGATGACTGTGTCCGGGCAGCCGACTGTGGGCCAGCGGCTTCAAATATCATCGACAACGATGTCTTGACCAACCCATCGAGCAATGACGGAAATCCCCCTGATCATGTCAGTGAGGAAAGGCAACATGTCCCGAATGCGCTTCATCCAAATCCGATGAACGTTCCAAACGTTCAACATCCTGCAGCTTGCGGTAAGATACGTCATACTCTATGTTTCTTTGTATTTGATAACAATGATCATAACAGTCTGTGCCAACTCGCCATCTCCATTAAAATGGAGACGTTTTAAACGTGCAATGTTTTTACTGTGTGGCAGGTTGAACATTCACAGGTACCAGTTATGCGAATTAGGACCGTTAATGTGAACATGCCATAATTCCTTGGTAAATGATAGTTTCATTTCATACATGTCGACATGTTTAACTTAGTTAAAGGTGTACATAACCATGCATAGATTATGATATAAATGTGATAGCATTTTATGTAAAGTGGAATTCTACCAAAGAAACAGACTTTCAGATGTACAATGCATTCAATATCCAACCATGATTTGAAATAGAGCAAAGATGATACAGCCATATTTGCATACTTTATAAGATAAGTAACAAGAAATTTACCAAAACTCTGAATATTTCATGGAGGTATGAGGTCCACGAACTCTTAATTGAAGGGAAGAACTTGGCTTATACTTAAGCTGATGAGTTATGAAAAGGAAAATATTGAGGTTTTTATGTTCATTACTGAGTCTGAGGTTTTCGACAAAATTATGATGGATTTTGCATAAAAATGAATGGAACATGTTTGGATTTAGAAATATCACGATGAATAATCATTCTATAACGGAAAATTGCTATCAAATTAACTATTATTCTACATAAATGCAAGAACTTAATGAGGACTATGCCTCCCTGTGAAACATGTACAGATAGTATGTACATTTCACACAGACAGGCTTTTTGTGAAATTAAGTCCTAATTAGTTCTTGCCAACTTCTGGATAGAAATGTATGTCAGTTCTGTTTAAGTACAGATATTTTCCCTCTTAACACTATGCCCAATCGATTTTCTTTCAATTGTATTGCTATAAGGCCACACTGACTAATTTCTGGATGACATCCGCGCGAACTTATTTTCGCCTGTTCTAAAAAGCTATAGCCACACTACCCCATATCAGTCAGAATTTCATGCTTACCAGAGGACCTGCTCTCCATGGTAACAAGAATGGCAATATAAACATGATTGACATGACAACGATTATCTCTGACAGTCTGGAGGTGAACATTAGACAAACCAAGCCTGAAAAAGAATAGTCTGGATGTTTAGTTCTTCTTGGTTTAGCAGCACTTTTTAATCTTGTTGGATTTTTCTTTTTTTACCCGCGCGCATTAGTTTTGGAGTATCCAGAGGATGTCTTCCATAAAATAAAGTAGGTGTGGCCTAATGTGCACTTTTTCAGAATGTCTGCTGTTGTGCTCAGTTATGTCAGTTACACCTTGAGTGTAGTGCCATATTGTCATCGTCTGTCCGAAAGACAAAAATAATAAGAAAAGTTAAGGATGGCAGAAAACTTCATCCCAGTGTGTTGGTATGAACTTGGACATCAACTTGAACCCTTGTGGCGCCATCGCACTGATGCCATAAGTTCCGGAGCTTATCAGGGCAACGCTGGATAAAGATGACCAAAAAAGATACATAAAGTAGTTAGTGTACAAAGTGGACAAAAATTATTGTTTTAATGTATCTCAGAGCTACTATTGGTTTTATCATTCTTGCAGAAAATCATGAATGTCTGCCGGTGTGCTCAGTTATAT
Source organism: Branchiostoma floridae (assembly GCF_000003815.2). Classification (NCBI taxonomy): domain Eukaryota; kingdom Metazoa; phylum Chordata; class Leptocardii; order Amphioxiformes; family Branchiostomatidae; genus Branchiostoma; species Branchiostoma floridae. The sequence goes on from NC_049995.1 coordinate 17,842,742, forward strand.
CAGTCCTTGTGTTGAGCACTGTCGGCGGAGTCCTTTTCGGGTTATTTTTCAAACCACTTGCGGTAAGCTTCTGTGTTCTTCCCTTTTCTCTTTGTAGATTGTTTGACCATCACTTCTTAAGTTTTTTACTCATTTGAACAGTTAAAGAGTTTAGATAGTTCATTAAGATGATCTTATGTTATATAATCCAATACCAACAGCCGAAGGTGACTGCGGATACTACATTTACCTCTGGTCCGACTGGATGCTGCAGTTCTGTCCCCACACCGCCGGTAGTCTCCACCAGCGCACAGCGCGAAGGTAAGCTACACGAAAGTCTTTATTTATGATAAACGTACAAAATCTTCCATCGTAAAATCCCCAACTTCACACGAGTGTCATGATGCGTGGTGAAATCGGTCAGGTACTGTAAACGCAGAAATTTTCGCGGTGGATTAATGTTCGCGTTTTTCGCTGTGGTCGCTTCACCGCGAACTTAAAATCACCGCGAACATTTTTCCATGGCAATAAGAGATTGCAGTGCATGGTGCTACCGCGAACTTAAATGCACCGCGAAAAGTCCTCTTTCCCACTACCGCGAAATTATATCCCCGCGAACTTAAATGCATTCACAGTATTTGGCCCAAACCCCAGAGGTCCCCGGTTCAAAACCGCTGATGTGCCCTTGGGAGGAAAAGCGCTAGACACGACTTATACTTACTTCACTCATGTGGAAATTAGTACCAAGCTTCGGTTAGGGCCGTCCCTCGGATAGGACGTTAAATGTAGGTCCCGTGTGTAGAAGAGCCACACCTCAAGCACATCAAAGAAACCACTGCACTTGTCGAAAAGAAAGAAAAAAGGTGACCTTCCCGGTGTGGGTCGATCGAACATTACAGACATGTTGACATCTTGAAAAGGTGATAGTCACCTGTTATGTCAATCCTTCCAAAAATGTGGTAAAACTTAATAAATGAATAAATTAATAAAATGATGTTTAAGGCAGAGAGTTGAGAGTGAATGTTTTAAATGTCACTATCGCTGGCATGATTCTAACATCTAACGCTCACAGCGTGGAAGTAACGATAGGACAAAACTTCATCTGGGTGGAGTCGTATGGTGGTTTCAAAATGGACATTATCTATGTGTCATTAGACAATGTCAAGACACTGGACTATTGGACTGGATATCATTTCTAGCTCTATGCACGTGACCTTTGGCACACAGCGCACGTCAAAATTACGTGAATGTCATTTGCTGTAGTTATATATTGTTGATGAATGGAAGAACTTTATTGCACGACAATTGTACAAGATACAATGTATGGCAACAACTATTACACAAAGTACAAATTAGAGGTATAAAGCTTAACAACAGTTAACATAACAATAAGGGCTAACATAAATCTTTGGTATAGTATTACAATGGGGTAGGCTAATCATTAGTTACTGTAATAGTATTCTTTCTAATACCAGAGCAGTCCTTGATATATTTGCCTATTTTTGCATTATGGTAGTTCTGACATTTAAAGATTTATACAAATCTGTTTGTAGCATCAAGTATCTTGAAATCTGTTGTACTTGATTCTAGAAACATGAATACTTCATTACGTAAACTAGCGTATCTAGAACATTCCTTTATAAAGTGAAATTCATCTTCAATGTGTTTTGGGCAGAATGGACAGAACCTTTTGTAAGGGGCTATATTGTATATGTTTCATATCGTTGTGTACCCAGGGTACATGAAAAACATCGATCAAATTCATGGTAAATTCAATACGCTGAAACTTTAAGGCACTTGTCTATGTCTCACGTCCGTGAGGTCACTTGTCCATATCACTGCGATGAAGACGACGAATAAACTTACAAAAACATCCATCGTCAAATCCATAACGTTTCATAATATGAAAGGTTGAGTATTGAAGGTGGTGCAATGTCCAAGTGAGTAGAGTATTAAACTTCACAGGTAGGCCGTGAGTTCGATCCCCAACCAAGACATACCTTGAAATTGGTACATGCTGCTTTCTCTGCTTAGCACTAACTTTTTTTCTACTGAAAGTAAGTGTTCTAAAGTTCACTATCCATTGCAGAGATATACCTACAGTCTACAGTGCCTGTAGATGCTACCTTTACCCCTGGATCCACGCCACTGGCAGTTTCCCATAGCTCACAGCCCAAAGGTAAGGCTGGTTTGCGTAACTGGTAGCGCTTGGGGCTCGGAACCTGGAGGTCCTTATTAATTAGTTCGATTCCCGCTGTTCCCCCGATGTTGTGCCCTTAGGAAGTACACTTTACACGACCTTCCTCACTCCACACAGGTGTAAAAAATAGTACCTGACTTTGGTTGGGAGGTAAAGACTACCTTTACCTTCTGTCCGTACTTTGTATGTGCCACATTTAAAACAAGTTACTCAACTTGAGTGCAGTGCCATATTGCCCTCGTCTGTCCGAAAGACAAAAATAAGAAGAAAAGTTAAGGCTGGCAGAAAACTTCTTCCCGGTGTGTTAGTATGAACTTGGACATCAACTTGGACATCTATGGCATGAGACGCCATAGCACTGACGTCATAGGTTCCAAAACTTCATCAGGGCAACCCTGGATAAATATGACCAAAAAAAAAAGATACATAAAGCAGGTAGTAGAGTTTATTACATATTATCAAGTAGACAAAATAATTATTTTCATGTATCACGCCGCTATTATTGGTTTTATTACTTCTTGCAGAAAATCGTGAAGAAAAGGTTGAGAAGATAACCTTTGGTGGGGAAGGTGAAGAACCTGGAAAATTCAAAACTAACTACGGAGTGGCTGTATCTGCTGAGAATGAGATATTTGTGACTGATAAGTTCAACAAACGGATCCAGGTCTTTAGTATGGATGGGGCCTATCTCCGCCTCTTCCCAACGGTACTGAAGAGTGACCATTCGAAGAGCATTTACCCTGTCAGTGTTGCTATTGACGTGGAGCCGGGTTATCTGTGGGTAACGGGAAGTACAGTCAGTCATTCGGACGCTCGTGTCGTACGGTACAGGAAGGACGGTCAGGCCAACCAGGAGTTTGGCAACAACCGCATGACTTATCATGGTCGTTGTGATTCTGGCATGAGGATGGCCATTGGCATCTACAAAGTTATATTGGGAGAAGGAGATACTGTGATGTTGTTCCAACCAGATGGCTTTCAATGTTTTTCAAAAGTGCTACAGAAAATGAATAAGGATATTCACGCCCTCTTTGTGTGCGGTTATGGACTTAAAGGCAATCTATTAGAATTCGTGGAAGTATGCTCTAAGTGGGGAGACGTCCCCCGAGGTATTCTCAAAGACCCCTCGGGTAACATCATCTTGGCGGATACGGCCCAAAACCGTGTAGTCATGTACACAAGTGGTGGGGAGTTTGTCCGTACTGTGGTGAACATTAGTGACCCATGGGGTATCGCTATGGGTCCGGAAGGGCACTTGGTGGTGGCTAGCGTGCATGACTCCACTGTCACTGTCTTTCCGCGCCACGTGGTATATCCTTGATGTTCTCCAGTATGCGAGAAAGCGCTCTGCCACAATCCAGGCACATAGTAGCTCCTGACACTCCTTTCTGTTATTCATGTAAGACATTTTCATACTAGTTCTACCCGAGAGACAGGTAGAGGTAGAGGTTTGACTGTATATCAACGACCAGGCGGTCCTTATGTAGAGGTGGTCATCAGTACAGGTTTGATGGTGTATCAATGGCCAGGTGGTCCTTACGTAGAGGTGGTCACATGTACAGTTTTGATTGTGTGTATCAATGGCTAGGTGGTCCTTATGTAGAGGTGGTCACTAGTACAAGTTGGACGGTATATCAATGGACACTGTTGTGGTGGTCACTAGTACAGGTCGGACTGCATATCAATGGTGGTCCTGATGTAGAGGTGGTCTCTAGTACATGTTTATTATGACTGTATATTAATGGTCATGTGGTCCCTATGTAGAGGCGGTCACTAATACAGGTCTGATTCTATATTATTGGTCAGGGTGTCCTTATGTAGAGGTGGTCTCTAGAACAGGTTTGACTGTATATCAATGGCATGGTGGTCCTTATGTAGAGGTGATCACTAGTATAGGTTTGATGGTATATTCTTAGCCAGGTGGTCCTTATGTAGAGGTGGTTATTGGTACAGGTTTGGCTGTATATCAATGGGCAGGTGGTCATTATACAGAGGTGGTCACTAGTACAGGTTTGACTGTATATCAATGGCCAGGTGGTCATTATACAGAGGTGGTCACTAGTACAGGTTTGACTGTATATCAATGGCCAGGTGGTCATTATACAGAGGTGGTCACTAGTACAGGTTTGACTGTATATCAATGTATGGATTTGATTGCATATATCAATGGCCAGGTGGTCTTTATGTAGAGGTGCTCACTAGTACATATTTTGACTCTATATCAATGGTCACGTGGTCTTTACATATAAGTGATCAATAGTACAGATTTAACTGCATAACAATAGCCAGGTGGTCCTAATGTAGAGGTGGTCATCGGTACAGGCTTTCTTGTATATATCAATGGCCAGGTGGTCCTCATGTAGAGGTGGTCACTAGTACAGGTTTGACTGTATATCAATGGCCAAGTGGTCCTTATGTAGAGGTGGTCCCTTGTTCAGGTTTGACTGTATATCAGTGGCCAGGTGGTCCTTATGTAGAGGTGGTCACTAATACAGGTTTGACTGTATATCAATGGCCAAGTGGTCCTTATGTAGACGTGGTCACTTGTACAGGTTGGACTGTATATCAATGGCCAGGTGGACCTTATGTAGAGGTGGTTACTAGTACAGGTTTGACTGTATATCAATGGCCAGGTGATCCTTATGTAGAGGTGGTCCCTTGTTCAGGTTTGACTGTATATCAATGGCCATGTGGTCCTTACGTAGAGGTGGTCCCTTGTTCAGGTTTGACTGTATATAAATGGCCAGGTGGGCCTTATGTGAGGTGGTCACTAGTACAGGTTTGACTGTATATAAATAGGTGGTCTTTATGTAGAGGTGGTCACTAGTACAGGTTTGTATGAATATCAATAGCCAGGTGGCCCTTATATAGAGGTGGTCACTAGTACAGGTTTGACTGAATATCAATGGCCAGGTGGTCCTTATGTAGACGTGGTCACTTGTACAGGTTGGACAGATTCAGATTCAGATTCAGCTTTATTCCTGGATGACTTGGCATGTATGTACACATGAAATACGTCATCAGTCACAGAATCAACTTTAAAACATTAATGCATTTACAACATT
>NC_049995.1:17848085-17851290 GCF_000003815.2 Branchiostoma floridae
AACATTCTTTACCGATCATCTAGCACTTTCGTACAGCAATCTTACAGAGCGGGGTGCAAATGACATCTCATGTCGCTTCGTTTTACTTCTAGATGCCCTATATCGGGCTTCCCGACGAAGACTGTACGAACTGTCCTGAGGTGAAGTAAAGAACTCCCTCAGCGGAGAGCTACTGTCCCGCAGTATGTCTTGTAGAGTCTTCAGCGTCGCTGCGTCCCGTCTGTCTGATAGTGAGGGCAGAGAGTCAGATGGGATACCAATGATTCTAAGACAGCGCCTCTGCATGGCTTCTAGCTTGTCTGACAGGTGTTTCGGCAGTCCTCCCCACACCGGACTGGCATACTCCAGTAAGGGGCGTATGAAAGTTAGGTAAATCTGGAGCAAGACATCAGTAGGGAGACCAGCCTTCTTTGCAGCTGCAAGGTAATACACACGTGGACGGGACTTCGTCAACATGAAATGAACGTGTTCATCCCAGGTAAGGTTGGCAGTGATGTGTACTCCAAGTAGTTTGAAAGACGTAGTCCTCTGAATCACATGTCCGGATATTGTGGGATGAGGAGGAACAGGAATGTTTACCTCCTTCCTTGCGCTGATAACCATGTCCATTGTCTTTTTCCCGTTTACCTTGAGAGAGTAGTCCTCCCCCCATTCAACAATGGAGTCAAGTGCCTTCTGCGTTTGACCAGGAAGTGACGCCATTAGCATTTCAGAGGTTGTCAGATCGTCCGCATATTTGACAGGAACAATGGGCCTTGGCATCCTTGCATCCAAGGTATTTATACAGATGACGAAAAGTGTTGGTGATAGAATACCACCCTGTGGAACACCCGCGAGGACGTCGTGGGACTTAGATACACAGGGACCCCACTTTACCTTCTGTGTACGTCCTTCCAGATAGCTGCTGATGCTCATCCATAAGGACCGCCTGATACCTATGTCGGCTAGGCACATGAGCAGTTGACTATGACTGATGGTATCAAATGCACGGGAAAAATCAACGAACACAGCATGAACGTCCAACTTCGGGTTACTGTTTAACGCTTCGTGCCACGTTTGGAGGATGTGTATCAACGCAGTAACCGTAGATCTCCTTGACAGGAAGCCATGTTGAGACGGTGCGAGGCTACTGGCCAATGTATCAATGACCAGGTGGACCTTATGTAGAGGTGGTTACTAGTACAAGTTTGACTGTATATCAATGGCCAAGTGGTCCTTATGTAGAGGTGGTCCCTTGTTCAGGTTTGACTGTATATCAGTGGCCAGGTGGTCCTTATGTAGAGGTGGTCACTAATACAGGTTTGACTGTATATCAATGGCCAGGTGGTTCTTATGTAGACGTGGTCACTTGTACAGGTTGGACTGTATATCAATGGCCAGGTGGACTTAATGTAGAGGTGGTTACTAGTACAGGTTTGACTGTATATCAATGGCCAGGTGATCCTTATGTAGAGGTGGTCCCTTGTTCAGGTTTGACTGTATATCAATGGCCATGTGGCCCTTACGTAGAGGTGGTCCCTTGTTCAGGTTTGACTGTATATAAATGGCCAGGTGGGCCTTATGTGAGGTGGTCACTAGTACAGGTTTGACTGTATATAAATAGGTGGTCTTTATGTAGAGGTGGTCACTAGTACAGGTTTGTATGAATATCAATAGCCAGGTGGCCCTTATATAGAGGTGGTCACTAGTACAGGTTTGACTGTATATCAATGGTCAGGTGGTCCTTATAATTATATGGAGGTGGTCACTAGTACAGGTTTGACTGTTTTTTAATGGTCAGGTGGTCCTTATGTAGAGGTGGTCACTAGTACAGGTTTGATTGTATATAAATGACCAGGTGGTCCTTATGTAGAGGCGTCCCTAGTACATATTTGATTGGCCAGGTGTTTTTTATATGGAGGTGGTACACCAGGACAGGTTCGACTGTATATCAATGGCCAGGTGGTCCTTATGTAGAGGTGGACACTAGTACAGGGTTGGTTGTATATAACTGGCCAGGTGGTCCTTATTTAGAGGTGGACACTGGTACAGGTTTGATTGTATATTATTGGCCAGGTGGTCCTTATGTAAAGGTGGCTATTAGTACAGGTTTGATTGTATATATCAATGGCCTGAAAGAATAATAATCCTGAAGAATGGAAATCCTTATGATTGTTATGTAAGAATCTTACGGATGTCTGCAGTACTTTTGTTTAGCTTACGTCACATTTTCACAAAGGGAAAGTCGTGCAGTTTGAGGGAACGAAAGTATGATATAAAAGACAACAGAAACACAAACAGACAAAAAATAACTGATAAGCATGCCTTTTGCATATTTATTGGCATAAACTTTAATTTTTTTGTTTTCACAAACAGACTGGTCAGGCCCCTGGTAGGAAATGTGACAAAGGTCTTTATTAATCTACATTATGTAACATGAGAAGAGCAAGGCTAGGATTGGGGCATTTTGTACTGACAGTAAGACTATAAGAATGGAATCGCCCTCAGAGACACACCTGATCTCACAGCCGAGACATGATATGTGTAGGCGTCCAAACATATTGTATAAACAAAAAGGGCACTGAACACAGACTATGTCTAAAATAAGGCCACAGTCTAATTGTCGTGAGATGCGAAGATCTAGCGGTTAAATAAAGAAAAATAGAGTTCCACTAACACATCTCTTCGCCAAATAATCATGCCTTTATTCAAGACAATTAGGTCTCATTCATGTATTGCTACAGAGCACCTACCACCAAAGCAAACGACTGCATGAACGTGTATTTGTAGTAGTTGAAAACTTAATTTATCCATCCCATCCAACCTCGGGTATTGTTGTCCACAAACACACATACGTTCTACTGCAGTGCCGTAAGAAAATGGCAGGTAAACCATTTTCGAGCTCGACCTTCCCTTCTACAACAGGTACTTCTCAAGTCAACACCCCCTCAAGTTATGCTCATACATACAGACCCACACCATAGCCACTGCGCCATGGCACACCTGAAAACATGCTTACATGTCTTGAGTGTTGACATTTCTAAGGTTGTTTATTTTCGTATATTCGTATACACCTACCAAAAATCACATCCACAAATTCTCGAGTTATATGCTGTTTACCTACATATAGACCATCACTCTATGGAATAACCGAAAACATACTCTTCTTGGCAAAGAGAATTTATCCCGACAAAAGCGGTCTGGTGAAGTCAACTAAGAAATATTC
>NC_049995.1:17851390-17862973 GCF_000003815.2 Branchiostoma floridae
TGGTCATCTGTGGGTAGCGGGGAGCACAGCTCACGATTTGCCTGCACGTGTCGTACAGTACAGTAAGGACGGCCAGGCCAAACAGGAGTATGACGAAAACTTCATGACTCGTTATGGTGTTTTTCGTGATAACCCGGGGATGGGCGTGAACATATACACGGTTTGCTTGGGAGATGGAGATATAGTGATGATGTTCCCACTAAATGGCTTTCAGTGTTTTGGAAAAGTATTACGGAAAAATATTAACGATAAACTTAAAGCGATTTCGGTTTGCAATGTTACCTGGTGTTCCGTATCCGGAGAGAAGATATTAGAAGTGGTACCAGTAATCTCTGAGTGGGGAGACGTCCCTCGTGGTATTCTCATAGACGAGTTCGATAACATCATCTTGTCGGATACGGCCCAAAACCGTGTAGACATGTACACAAGAGGCGGGGAGTTTCTCCGTACTGTCGTCAACATTACAGATCCATGGGGCATCGCTATGGGACTGGACGGACAGTTGGTGGTGGCTAGCGTGCGTGACTCCACTGTCACGGTTTTTCCAAGCCACGTGGTCTATCCTTATTTGAATCTATATAGCCGGTAGAACCCTGCCAGGTGGTCCTTATGTAGAGGTAGTCACTAGTACAGGCCAGACTCTATATTGATTTCAAGACAGTCTTTAAGTTGGGGTGTATATAAATGGCCAGATGGTTCCTAAGTTGAGGTGACCAGTAATAAGTACAGACTTAACTGAATATCAGAAGGAAGGTGGTCCTTATGTAGAGATGGGCATTAGTACAGGTTTGACTGTATAGGAATGACCAAGTGGTCCTCATGTAGAAATGGTCACTAGTGAAGGTTTGAAAGTATATGAATGACCAGGTGGTACTTAAATACTAGAGGTGATCACTGGTACAGGTTTGATTGTATATCAATGGCCAGGTGGTCCTTATGTAGAGGTGGTCACTTGTACAGGTTTGACTGTGTATCAATGGCCAGGCGGTCCTTATGTAGAGGTGGTCACTAGTACAGCTTTGACTGTATATCAATGGTCAGGTGGTTCTCATGTAGAAGTGGTCACCAGTACGGGTTTCACTGCATATCAATGGCCAGATGGTCCTTGTGTAGAGGTGGCCACTAGTACAGGTTTGGCTGTATATCAATGACCGGGTGGTTCTCATGCAGAAGTGGTCACTTGTACAGGTTTGACTGTGTATCAATGGCCAGGTGGTCCTTATGTAGGGATGGTCAATAGTACAGGTTTGGTTGTATATCAACAACCAGTTGGTTTTTATGTAGAGGTGGTCACTTGTACAGGTTTGACTGTGCATCAATGGCCAGGTAGTCCTCATGTACAGGTGGTAACTGTTTGACTGTATATCAATGGCCAGGTGGTCTTTACGTAGAAGTGGTCAGTACTGCAGATGTAACTGTATATCAATAGTCCGGTGGTCCTAATGTAGAGAAGGTCACTAGACAGTACATATTTGTTTGTATATTATTTATAAGCCAGAGGGTCCTTATATGTAGATGTGGTCATTCGTACAGGCTTGATTGTATATTAATGGACAAGTAGTCCTCAACTTGTGATAGCCACTATTACAGGTATGATTGTATATTGTTGACCGGGTGGTCTTTATGCAGAGGAGGTTACTAGTACAGGTTTGATTGTATATCAATGGCCAGGCGGTCCTTATGTAGAGAACTTCATTAGTACATGTTTGACTCTATATCAATGGACAGGTGGTCCTAATGTAGAGGTGGTCATTAGCACAGGTTTGACTGTATATCAATGGCCAGGTGGTCCTTATGCAGAGGTGGTCACTAGTACAGGTTTTCTTGTATAATAATGGCCAGGTTGTGCAGATGTAGATGTAGTTACATGTACGGATCTGATTGTATATCAATGGACAGTTGGTCACATGTATAGGTTTGATTGTATATCAACGGCTAAGTGGTCTATATGTAGAGGTCATCACTTGTACAGGTTTAACTGGTTATTAATGGCCAGGTAGTCCTTAATATGTAGAGGTGGTTATTATTACAGTTTGAATATCAATGTCTAGGTGGTCTTAATGTAGAGGTAGTCACTTGTACAGGATTGATTGTATATCAATGGCCAGGTGGTACTTATGTAGAGGTGGTTACCACAACAGATTTGACTGTATAGCGATGGTCAGGTGGTCCTTATGTAGAAGTGGTCACTTGTACAGGTTTGACTGTATATCAATGGCCAGGTGGTCGTTATGTAGGGATGGACATTAGTACATGTTTGATTATATGTAGATATAATGGATGGTCTTTAAATTGTGGTGGTCACTAGTACAGGTTTTGTTGTATATTAATGGGCAGGTGGTCCTTATGTAGAGGTGGTCACTAGGACAGGTTTATATGTATATCTATGGCGAGGTGGTCTTTATGTAAAGGTGGTCACTAGTACGGGTTTGTATGTATATCAATAGCCAGGCGGTCCTTATGTATAGGTGGTCACCAGTACAGGTATGACTGTATGTCAATTGCCAGGTGGTCCTTATGTAGAGGTGGTCACTAGTACAGGTTTGACCGTATATCAATGGCCAGGTGGTCCTTATGTAGAGGTGGTCACTAGTACGGGTCTGACTGTATATTAATGGGCAGGTGGTCTTTTTGTAGAGGTAGTCACTAGTACAGGTATGACTGTATATCAATTGCCAGGTGGTCCTTATGTAGAGGTGGTCACTTGTACAATTTGACTGTATATATCAATGTCCAGGTGGTCCTTATGTAGAGGTGGTCACTAGTACAGGTTTGACTGTATATTAATGGCAAGATAGTCTTTAAATAAATGGCCAGGTGGTCCCTATGTTAAGGTGACCAGTAATAAGTACAGACTTAACTGAATATCAGTAGCCAGGTGTTCCTTGTGTAGAGGTGGGCATTAGTACAGGTTTGACTGCATAGCAATGACCAAGTGGTCCTCATGTAGTGATAGTCACTAGTGAAGGTTTGACTGTATATCAATGGCCAGGTGGTTCTTATGTAGAGGTGGTCACTGGTACAGGTTTCACTGTATGTCAATAAACAGGTGATCCTTATGTAGAGGTGGTCACTGGTACAGGTTTGATTGTATATCAATAAACAGGTGATCCTTATGTAAAGGTGGCCACAGACTTAAATTGATATTAATAGCCAGGTGGTCTTTATGTAGAGGTGGTCACTTGGTGCCTTTATCGTAGCAAATGGCTACCTACGCGATTTAGCTCTCTGGACAGTACGTTGTTGATGAAAATTACGCTGGTGTCGAAATAACATGTACATTCTACCAACTCCCTAACCTCAGTCCACGTCTAGAGATGAAGACGTTTGGCAAGGCCACTTTAACCATTCCCAGTTCGTGAATCCTTACCTCTTTAAAAGCGTATCATTCATAAAAGAGAAACAGTGCGTACATGATACATACCAAGCTTTATTGCTGCGTACCTTGAGGAATCAAAGTTCTTATAATGACGCATTAGAATCTTAAGAATGTCTGCAGTCCCTGTTTTAAGGTAACGTCCTATTTCCACAAAGAGCCCGGCCGGGTATTTTTTGAGAACGAAAAGTATTATACGAGTATAAAAGACAGCAGAAACAGAAAACGGACAAAAAATGATTCAACAGCAAGTGTTGTTAGTATCGCTAAGTCACATGTGATGTGCGCCTATCAAATCAGAGGTTTTTAAACATTGTAAATTGGTTTTTAATTCAGTGGCAACACTGCGATACCCAAAAAAGTCATCTTGTATCTTGTGCACACTTGTTGGCATAAACTATATATATATAATTTTACGTTTCCACAAACAGCCCGGCTTGGCCCCAGGCAGGAAACGTGACGACGGCCTTTAAGACTAGGATTGTGGAATTTTATACCTACAGCGGCTATTGGAATGGAATCGTCCTCAGAGGAACAACTGATTTCAATGCCGATACATGGTATGTGTAAAAATATTGAATAAGAGAAGAGGGCACTAAACACTCTGTTGTCACATTTTAGACGTAATCGTCATGAGATGCGACAATATAGTGGGTAAATGAAAGAAATATCCCCGATAAAAGCGGTTGTGTGAAAATAAAACTCCAAAGTGTTTGATGCCCCAAAGCTGCCTTGTACATTTCTCCATAGAACAGAATAGACTATAAGGTCTCATTGATGAGTTTCTTCTTCCCATAGACTTCTATGTATTAATTCGTGGTTTAAATGGGCGCGTTCATAATGAAGCTACGTGAAATTTCAGCAGATTTTTCATTCTATGTCGAGCACATTTACCCTATATCGTGGGAAAAAATTGCCAATGTAAACTATACATAGGAACTTTTTTTTATAGCAATTACAAACTACGATTAGTCAATCCCCACAAAAGGCACTTTTTCGCTGCTACTGTACAACCGCACCACTCAGAACCCACGACTGTGTACCTCCGACCTAGCGCGCGGCTGCAAAACTTTACCTGCTAATTTCTTCCGTTACAAATAAGCTTTCACCAATCTAACTTTTGAGATCAGTTCCGCTGGCTAAAAGGGAATTTCTCACCGCTAAAAACATGTGTCCGTGTAGCCGTTCATTTTTGGCTCGGATCTCTTTTAGGGTCCCCACTCGCGGAGTAATACATCAATGAGACCTTAAGGCACTCTTGAATTCAACGCGCGGTTTCTTGAAGACACATAAAACATATGCGTCTTTGAATTTAGAACACGGGTCAGCTGCAACCACATCCAGGGCAACATTTACGTCATATATCTTAGCAACGTTATGCATTGTCTGACACCAGAAGATGACTTGAGGGGCTGCTTCATCTACATGAAGATTAATTGTTTTTGTCTGCCCGTTGACGATGTAGCGCTGCGTTTTCAGTGGGGTGATGGGACTCATATACGCGGTGTAAACTGGATCTGTTATAAAAGGAAACACACCTTACTTACCTGTATTGTTGTCATTTATTATTTATTAAGAAGAGAAAAAACAATTTGTTTGTAAATGTTGATAAAGGTACATTTTACAATTGAAATTGTGTACGTCATAACTAAATGTTATAAAACATTTCCTTTCTGTACTCAGAAGAGGAGCCCGCTCATGACATGTTCCAACATTTTATTAGGCCATTAATAGCATGTGGTCACATTTTTCTGGACACAGATAATGAAATTAATATTATAGAGAATTGCTAAACTTTCATTCCAACACAAATATAATGTAGGGACTTACCCCTAAATTTTATTAGACTTACCCCCGTTATCTTTGTGTTGGAATGAAAATTAAGCAATTCTCTATAATGTATTCTACCAACACAGATGAACTTTCATGATATGAAATTAATATTGTTTATGTGTCAACCCCTTCCGATACTTTGATATTTTAAATACTTTTAATATTTAGGAAGTGAAATGAAATACATTTTGTATTTGAAATAAGTTTGTACACACTGTAACAGATGCATCTAATCAAATCCTCATTGTAACAATGTTTCTGTGATAAATAAAGATAAGAAAAGTCCAGTTTGGTGAAGAGTTATTATTATAATGTGAATAATATTGTTAATAATGAATAGCTATGTTTTTCTAGTATTGGTTACCTGCCCCTAGTCAGGTTTATAACACTAATGTGTCTGAGCCTTTTGTACATTAATTGGGCACTGAGGTGAATCAATATCAATATTTGCACAAAGTTCCTCAAACCTGGGTAATAATAGCACAGAAAAAAAGGACCACAATCTAAATATCAGTCAGATGATAGCACTATGAATTGAAAATCTTGTTCAGAATTCACTCTAAAATGGTTGTATGATAAGCTATGCTACAACAGTCCCTCCCGCGATACTTATAGAACAGTCCCGCAAGGAGGTCACATGACTAGTGCCCGCCATTTTGAACTGCTATAGTTAATGTATGGTAGTATCGGTGCCGTACATTTTTACCAAAAACAGGGACTTAAAATGCTTGTAAAGCACGGAAAATCCGTACACATTAATGGGACACCATCTTGAACATGTTTGTGGTGGTAGGTTTAGGTGTCGTTGCGCGACGGCCGATATTTTTGTGGATATAGTGGGCATTCGCTAAAAAGACTTTGCTGGGTGTTCGCTAAAAAGACCATCGAGAATCGAAAACTTTGATGATTTATGTCACTTCGGGTCGATGGATTGACTTGAAACTCAGGATTAATACATGGGAGCAGAACGTGGACATATTCCAAGTAAAAAAAATGAGATTCGTGCAGCGCGGACTTCTCTTGAGTGGGCGTTTGTGGGCATTCGCTAAAACGACCATGCGTGTGTCCCCGGATCTTCATGGATCACTGAATATGGCTGTAGCTGCGGGCCTGGGTCTTCATCGTGGGTCAATGATATGGCTGTAGCTGTGGCCCTGGGTCTAACTCTTCATTGTGGGTCACCGAGTATGGCTGTAGCTGTGGGCCCGGGTCTTCATTGTGGGTCAATGATGGGGGCTGTAGCTGTGGCCCTGGGTCTTCATGAGGGCCCCCAAGGGGGGGTACCGACAACGCTCTACGCTAAATTCGTGAGGGCCGGCTACGTAACACGCTAAATTATGGACGCTTTATTACGCTCTACGCTAAATTACGAAGTTTCAAAATGCATTATGCCAATCTTTATCGTCTTTTGGCTGAACTCCGCCGACGGCAGAACACGTGAAATAGATCCAAACAAAACTGATAATTCCATGATATAAAAGCACCCGTCTTGTTGGCCAGAGGCTGCGACAGCAAATTTCTTATGTGACGTAATTACATAATTTTCAGCACTTGTAGCTTCGAAAGCGGACCCGGAGGCGCGACAATCCTAGGGGCGTCCGGGGGCATGCTCCCCCGGGAATATTGTGAAATCTTGACCCTCTGAAACACCATTTCCTGCATTTTGAGGGACAAATTTTGACTATGTGCTCAATGTATTGACATTTCTGTCAGAGAAAAGTTTTTGAGGGTGACGAGCGCCGGAGAGTCATGTCAGAGCGCCAGAGGCCCAAGAAAAATTGAAATCTTGACCCTCTGAATTGCCATTTCCTGCATTTAAGGGGCACATTTTGCTTGTTAACTAAGCTAAGTTCAGTAAAGAAATTTCTACTAGTTGGGGGGCGACGCTCCCGCAACATATTTTCACCATGTCCAGTGCGAATGGGTGAGCCAACGCAAGGAAGGTCCGGCAAAATTTTGAAATCTGGAACCTTTGAAACGCGATTTCCTGCATTTTCGCGGGTAAAAATTGCTGGTAGACTAGTTAAGTTTAATGAAATTTTGATTAGGTTTTACGAACAATTAATATGAATTACGTTTTACGGTAAAATCCGGTTAGCTTCTACGTAATACGTTAAATTAAAGGGGGGAATATCGCTCGACGCAAAATGCACCGATTACGCTCTACGTTGAATTCAAGCGGTCCCGCTACGGAGTACGTAGAATTAATACCGCCGATTACGCTCTACGGAAAAGGGCTTTGGGGCCCCCCTTCATCGTGGGTCAATTATATTGGCTGTAGCTGTGGGCCTCAGACCAGGGTCTTCATCATGGGTCAATGATATTGGCTGTAACTGTGGCCCTGGGTCTTCGTGGGTCAGTGATGGTGGCTGTAGCTGTAGCCCTGGGTCTTTTTTTGTGGGCCACTGAGTCTGGGCATGGTTGTAGCTGTGGCCCTGGGTCTTCATTGTGGGTCACCGAGTATGGTTGTAGCTGTGGGCCTGGGTCTTCATCATGGGTCACTGTGAATGGCTGTAGCTGTGGCCCTGGGTCTTCATATGTGACAGAGTACGGATGAAGCTGTGGCCCCGAGCCTTTGTGGGTCACTGACTGCGGCTGTATGTGTGTCCCTGGATCTTCATAGGTCACTGAATATGGCTGTAGCTGTGGGCCTGGGTCTTCATCGTGGGTCAATGATATTGGCTGTAACTGTGGCCCTGGGTCTTCATCGTGGGTCACTGAGCAGGGTTGTTGCTTTATCGCTGCATCTTCATAGGTGACTGCACACAGTTGTAGCTGTGAGCCTGGGTCTTCATCTTTGGTCAGTGTATATAACCGCCTCTCTTGACATGGGTCTTCATTTTGGGTCGCTGCATATAGTCGGCTCTGTTGCCCATACGCCACTGCATATGGTTGAATCGTGTCATTGTCTTCTGACGTTGGAATCCGATCACCACATGGCTGCCTGTCTGACGAATTCAAGTTCCTGTCCGAACTTTGCAGATCAGTTGATTCGGAGTAGACGGTTGCGTAAGGATCGATCCTTCCATCGTCCGTACAACATGGCGAACCACAGCAGCAACTGCACAAGACGATGGTAGCCATTATTGCAAACACAAAGACGAGGGGAAGCGCGCCCGCCGTGATTAAAGTAGAGATGCTGTTGTTAACATTTATGCCCGGCTCTTCTCCAAGGAGAATGACATATTCAAGCTCTGTCGCTTTCTCCGAGAATGACTCGTGGCGTGCGTATGGTATCTCTGTGTAGTCCATGGTTGAACTGGTAGTGTTATGAAGATACGGGTTGGTTTCAGAACACATTGGGCCCATGTTTGAAGACACAAACGTTTCATTGCATTCACCGGATGAACGGTTGGTTTGGGTACACGTTGTTTCCTTGTTGCCAGTGATAAACGTCTCATTGCAGTGCATCTCCTGACCTGTTGACCTGTCCGTGATGTTCTGACACACGTCCTTCTGCAAGTCGGTGAGAAGAGTTCCTTTGAGTCTGGAAGGTGACGCGCACCTTAAGAAGTCGGGATAAGCGATCTGACCCAGGTGTGACAGGTGGCAGATGAACCACGTGAGCTTCCCGTCGCAAGTGAGTTGGTTACCGTGTATCTGAAATGCCATATAATAAATTTAATTAAAAAAAAAAAACTAAGGCCAAACTAACTTAATATTATGGCTGGCATAGTATAGCCACAGTTGTTGTTGTTGTATTTTATAACTAGCGAAAATCAATGTGGATGTCATTCACAAAATTAAGTCAGTGTGGCCTACTATGTTGATGTATGAATGGATGAATTTATGAATGAATGAATATCAATATATTGCATGTACACACCCTTGAGGGGTTAGGCACAGGCTACAATACTGTAAATGCAGAAACTTTCGCGGTGGATTAATGTTCGCGGTTTTCGCGGCGGCCACTTCCCCGCGAATTTAAAACCACCGCAAACATTTTTCCATAACAGTAAGAGATTACAGTGCATTGCGCTACCGCGAAATTAAATCCACCGCGAAAAGTCCGTTTTCCCGCAACCGCGAAATTAAATCCCCGCGAACTTTAATGCATTTACAGTATATGTTTTCACTCATGAGCTATGTAGAGGTCAAAACGACAAAAACAAGAGTTCGTAGACCTCAGGCCTGCATGAAATGTATTGGGTTTCTGTAGACCTATTGTGTATTTTTGCCTTTTTGTCTGTGGTACGTGGTTGGAAAAATGAGCTTTTTACCGTGTTGGTTGTGCACCATGCAAAAGTCTGACTCTGAAATTCCATTTTCTGAATTTGTAAGTTTGGACATGGATGAACATTACTTATTTTGGATTTCTTAAGTATGTAACCAACCACAGTACTTTGAAGTTGTTGAGACGCTACCTTTTTTTGTCTCAGATGGCCCATGCACATGTAGTTACTCTGTCACATGATATACTAATATCTTCCTATTTCAATGTACTGACCTAATGCAGCTGCTAAGTCTCCTTGGTTTGTGTTCTTCCAATGATATTCATTAAAGATTTATTTCTGGGGTGTTATTCACTTGACATCGGAATGTTACTTGCATAATTTGACCAATGATACTTTTATCTGTAGTTCCATAGACATTAGACAATATGAATAGTGGTAGCCCCCATGCAGCAGCAACAGTTAGTCCCCAGGGTGGTATGATATTTTCATTCAATCCATCCAACCCAAACCTAAATCTCCTGTAGTATCTAAGCCAAATTTAACAGCATAATACTATGAAAAATGTCCTTGTCAATCCCATTTATACTAAGCTGCTGGCAATGTAGCCTGATTAAATCTCGCTTATAGCAGCCCGCCAAACATCCGCCGGCCCGCGGGGAGGGGCCAGTTACAGCCCTGGACAGCGGAGTTTGTGTTACACAGACTACTGGCAATGGAAGCTTTGAAAAGTTCAGAAGCTGTTGTAGTCAGAGCAAACACCCAGCAAACATCCCCGCAAACCAATGAGCAGTTGCTTAGAAGGGGAATTTCATCATATATTTGCCGCGACAAAATGCAACCAACGATACTGAATTTAAAACAGAACAAAGCTAAGCCTCCACCACTTAACCCTGCCTGTACCATAGATTAAGCAGGCCCAAAAACCAAGCGAATATGACTACCCAAAACAACAAATTACCTGTATACAGTATGGAAATGGCATTACCAAAGAAACAAAAAGAAACATAGGACAAATCATACACATACCTTTCTCTTATGCCCACACTCTATACAGTTCTCCTCCACATTAGAAAATTGCATCTTCTTCTGTTTAAGTTCAAGTTCAACCATGATTGCCAACAGGGTAAAGGAACTTGTACCGAAACTTAAAACTCAGTACTATACAGCTCTAGAAACACCACAAAGAGTAATAAGCAAACTCCAATTATACCTGACCAACAGATATATAATCTTGTACACTCCCGTCATCTGGCAAACTGTCAGTGCCACTAAGTAACCTGATACATTGAAGGTGGCCCAGGCCAGATGATGGTTCTACACCCAACCATAATCTGTTTTTAAAACCAAGCAGATATTGGGAGGATGCCCCAACCACACAAAAACAGGATCAACCTATACAGTATCAAGTTCAAGCACTAGGAGGCCCAAAATCAAACCTGACCACCAGGACACCACAAACAACTCACGTACCAAATAGCAACACAATGGTACCTTGCGTTCCGGAGATACAGCGCACGCCCCGTGCCCGCACAAAAGGTAACCTAAAATGTCAAGTTCAAGCACCAAGGGCGCCAAAATCAAAATTGAGCATTATTCAGCCACCGCCGACACATGTGCCAAATATCATCGCGCCAGCACCAGCCGTTCAGAAGATATAACTCCGGAAACACCCCTCTCGGACACAAAATTCGACCTGCCGGGTCAAGTTCAAACGCGACAAGGCCCAAAGTCAATCCTAGGCAACAGGCAACAACCCCCCACCCATGCACCAAAAATCGTCGCAATCGCGCGTATCGTTCCGGACACACAGCGCCAAAAGTGCCCCCAAAACACCAAAAATGCCACCTGCAATGTCAAGTTCAAACGCCAGGAGGCCCAAAATCAAACCTGAGTGTTAGGCTACCACCCCCAACCCACGTACCAAAAATCGTCGTGCTCGCACCATCCGTTCACGAGATACAGCGCCCTACATCCCCGGCTACCGAAAAGTTCCCACCAGCATCAAAACCATACCTGCATACATGCAGGTAACAACACAACAAAACAGCAAATCACGAGCACGTAAGAAACAAACAAACCTGTATTTCAAAGCTCAGCATGCGGTATTTCTCAGTTAAACACGCGATGATGCTGTCAACAGTGGTGATGCGGTTTCTGTGCAGATAGACCTTTCCTAACTTCACAGGCGCCAGCAGTGCG